>NC_030684.2:59134642-59437142 GCF_000004195.4 Xenopus tropicalis
GGGTGATATCACTCCAACTTGCAGTTGAACATTAAGGTGTAACTAAAATGTATCAGATCACTAGTCACACGGCTGTGGCACCCTGGGAAATAAAGAATATGGCTTGCCATATGTGAACTTTTAAAACGAAATATAAATAATCTGTATTTTTAAAAAACAAATGTCAATGCATGATTCTGCCGGAGAAGCTCTATTAACTGAAAAAAACATATTTCCCATGACAGTATTCCTTTAAGGTCACAAGCTGGAGACCTTGATCTATATTAGTGGGTTATTTTTATAATTACTACAGATACATTTGGTAGTAATTACAAATTTAAGCAATTAATATAGGTCAAATTCTACAAATACATATAATAAAACAATATCTTTCTGTGCTAAGACTTCATAATTTGTCAGCATGTCAATTGAATTATTTTAAAAGTGCCCAGGCTTTCCAGGGGTTCAGTAAGTCAGCCCCCTAAAATAATCGTTAAATTGATTATAAATGATTGGTTTTGAATTCATCTGATTCATTCAATTTTTTTTATTTGCAATTGTAAATCCGAAATACTTTCTTTTCTGTTGCAAAAATGTTCACACCAAACAGAACACCTACCAATCTAATTTACTCCAGTTAGCAAAAAATAATCTTTCCTCCAAAAGAATTGATATGTTAAAGGAGAAGAAGAGGTAAAAACTAAGTAAGCTTTATCAGAAAGGTCTATGTAAATACAGCCATAAGAACTTGCAGAAAAGCTGCACTGAATCCTCTTTTTCCTCTTGTTTTTTGTAAACATGTTCTTCGGTATCAGACTTCCCCTCTCAAAAAATCCTTCATTCCCAGGGCCAGAGTCTGCACAGCTTTGTCTTCTCTCCCCTCTCCTGCTCACCTTTCTCATAAGAATGCATAAGAACTCATTCCCCCTCGCTTAGCAATGTGTGATCTGAGCTACCAATGGCCAGAGCTGCAAGCAGGAAGATACTTAAAATGGCAGCTGCTGTCTTAAACAAATGGAGTGAGCTTCTAGGGCTCTTTACTCAGGTATTGTAATGCTTTCTGCACAATAAATATAGTGTTTAATGTGGCAGATCTATTGGCAGTAAAATGCCAATATGACTTTCCTTCTCCTTTAATCATCATATTACGGTGTTCAAGGCTCCGTCATGAAATAATGTGTTCATTTTGCATACTAGACCAAATCAGGATGATTTTAATCAATTTAATGACTAGGAAACAAGCTGTATTATAACCACCGCCTTCTTTTAGTAGTGTTTTATTGATTAATTGATTGTACTGTATTAACAGTGGGGATAGTGATACAGAAATTAAGCCTTTTCCCACAATTCATACATAAGCATGGAAATTCAGGCTATTTCTTTTTACTCTATATGAGAGTCTTAGGGGGCTGATTTACTAATCCACGAACGGTCCGAAGGCGTCCGAATTCATTTTTTCGCAATGATCGGTATTTTGCGATTTTTTCGTAAATTTTTGTTACGACTGTTTCGGAAAATGTCGCAACTTTTTCGTAGCGTTACGACTTGCACGAATTGTCGCGACTTTTTCGTAGCCTTCACACAGAGTACAAAAGTTTCGGATTCATTCAAGCTTCAGTATGGTGACTTTTCTTGGGCCAGGTTGGAGCTGCAGAGTGCCATTGAGTCCTATGGGAGACTTTCCTTGGCCCAGGTTGGAGCTGCAGAGTGCCATTGAGCCCTATGGGAGACTTTCCTTGGGCCAGGTTGGAGCTGCAGAGTGCCATTGAGTCCTATGGGAGGCTTCCAAAATCATGCTAAGTCTGAAAGTTTTGCCTGCAGTTTACGAGCGGTCAATACGAAAAAGTCGCAACAAGATACGAGCAAATCGTAACTGCTATGAAAAAGTTACTGGTTACGAAAAAGTCGCGACAATTTACTAAAAGTCGTAACGGCGACGAAAAAATCGCAAAAAATACGAAAGAGTCGCAAAATATTTGTTTTCCAATTGGAATTTTTCCCATTCGGATTCGTGGGTTAGTAAATCAGCCCCTTAGTCTTGAGGCTCTTTAATAGCTACGGTCTGAGACAGATTTCCTCTTATTGAAGTAAAACCAAAGAAATTTCAGATGAGAAATGCAGACCCAATATCTGTATTGGATTAATGTGGTACACTCATTTTCTTACCTAGTTTAAAACAACATATTATCTAACACATGTAGACATTTCTATTAATTTTTACTAATTTTATACTAACATCCTCAAGTTTTTCAGCATTTTGACACAGCTTGATCTTTCATGACATTAAGGGACAGATTTATCAAAGTGTGACTTTAGAGCTCACCACAGAAAAATGCACCCACTTTCTATTCATTTATATGGAATTTTTTTTTAGAATTGTACTTATCAATGGGTGAAAGTTAAATATGATAAATATATGCTTCTAAAAAATTATAAATTAATAGAAAGTGGGTGCATTTATCTGTGGCGAGCTCTAATCTTATTTCATATATTTGCCCCAATTGTATTTAGTAGTTTTCAGTCTACAAACAGCAAGAAACATGCATCACTAGTATTTCAACTCTAAAATATAAATTTATATACAGGCAGGTATGGGACCCGTTATCCAGAAACCTGTTATCCAGAAAGCTCCGAATTACGGAAAGCCTTTCTCCCATAGACTCCATCTATTCAAATAATTCAGATTTTTTATATTCTGATTTTATAATAAAACAGTACCTTGTATTTGATCCATACTAACATATAATTAATCCCTATTGGATGCAAAACAATCTTATTCAGTTTAATTAAGATTTTATTTTTAGCAGACTTAAGGTATGGAGATCCAAATTATGGAAAGACCACTTATCTGGAATACCCTTTGTTCTGAGCATTCTGGATAATATCCACAAAAGGACTAGCAACACCGGGATTTTTAAGTGAAAAACCAAATGTGTATTTAGTACATTATTATTATTATATATAATTTATTCATTAAACATATTTTATGGGTTACATAACTGAATGTGTCTTTAAAAATCAGGAACATATATTTTTCTATTTTATGCACTTTTCTGCTACAAAAATACAACTTCTATTTCAAGCCACAGTATTTACATACTGATAAAAAAAGAAAAAAGCTTCAATATGACTGAAAATGAATGTTTGTGCATATATTAAATACAAGCCATTCTTTTATATTCTAAATACTGACTGAATACCATATTAACAAAAAACACAATTATCTATCAAATATACTTTTAAAAAGTGATTAATGTTTGTCCACTGAATAGTGCAGAATTTTATACTACAAATTCTCAAGTATTGGGAATCGCATTAAGCCAGCGACACTTGAAGACTTGGACACTCGAAGACCCTTAAATACAGTATGCTCTGGCACTAATTGAATAATGAAATGAAGGTTGTTAAGACAAGTACATTTTGATAACTTCTTTACTACAAATTGGAAACCATTTACATTTAAAAGCAATTTACTTCTCTTACCTCTAGGTATAAAAACTCTGTGCTGCCAGTGTTAAATAAAAATTGCAAAGCCAGCAACTCCTCAGCACCTCTGACTCAAATTGCACGTGAAAAGCATTCTGATGTTGACATGTTAATAACTACAATGAAAAGTTTATTCTTAGCCCTTTGAACGTGATGAATTTATAAACCTTTACAACAAGCAGTTGAAAAATAAATGATTCTATTTGGTGAAGTCTTAAGCAGTAAAACCAGCTGTGGATTTATACCGAGTCAAATAAAAATCAGGGGAAGAAATAGATTTTTTTTTTTGGCTGTGCAGTCAGGAGAAACAACTGCAAAAGAAGCACTGAAACCATGTACAAGAAAATGAGTACTTCAAACCACCCACTTGTACCCCTTTCTGTAGCAACGTTATAAAAAAAATGTATTTTGTTTTCAAGACTGGCAGCAGAGACAGAAATCATGTTTAGAATAAAGGTCTTAATTTCAGTTTATAGTCAGTAGGAGAGAATAGCAGGGAACTAGAATGGAATAAATGTCATTGCTAAGCAAGACTCACCTTAAAACATGTTACAGCTATGGAAACCTGTTATGCAGAATGCTTGGAATCTAATTTTCCAGATAAGGGGTCTCTCTGTAATTTAGATTTCCATACCTTAAGTATACTAAAAAATAATTTAAACATGAATTAAACCCAACAGGATTGTTGTGTTTTTATAAGGATTAATTATGCTTTAGTTGGGATCAAGTACAAGATTCTGGTTTATTGTTATAGAGAAAAAGAAAATCTTTTTAAATTATTTGCTTAAAATAAAATATGGGACATATTTAATTCTGACCTTTCTGGAGAACGGATCTGCGGATAACCGATTCCATACCTGTACTAATTTTATAGACCCACTTGAAATGAATTGTCATTACAGATTTAGTAGCTTCTTTATTATATTTCCACATGTATAACCATAACCACCCTCAAAAAGGAGATACAATTAGCAAAAATGTTTTTAAAGATTAACTCTGAAAAGCCTAACTAAAGAAGCAGGGCAGAAATGTTGTACATTGTTTTGTGCTTCTGTACCAGCCCAAGGCAACCACAGCCCTTTAGCAGGGAACATCTGTGCAGGGAAGATGCCCCAGTAGCTCCCCATCTTCTTCTCTGCTGATTCCCTGCACATGCTCTGTGCTGCTGTCACTTACTGAGTAATTAAGAAAAATTATAAATTGAGCAGAAAAACTTAAGTTAATTTCACCAAAAGGTCCTGAATATTAAATAATTTAAATCAACACAAGTTTTTTAGTGAAAAAAACAGACATTTATTGGCTCAGAAGATTTAACACAAATTCAAAAAAACATAAGCCATACTATACCACAGTGGAAAGGAAAACCCAGTGCCTCATGGTACCCACTCTCCTTCCTAACGCGTTTCGCACCATTAGGTGCTTCATCAGAGGAAGTCCCTCTTACTTACTGAGTCACTTACTGAGCTTAGGGGCCGACTCACAATATACTGTATATATAGAATATAAATGTTAAAATATAAGAATGATTAGTAAATAATTACTACATGGATGTGTTGTTAGCATCAGAATTTAATAATCATCCCTGTAGCGTTGGCTTAAATGACAGACAAACCTCATTTTCTGCTTGATAATTTGCTACAACCCCTAAGCTCAGCTTCTCAACAGCTGCTCAGAGCACAATGAGCATGTGCGTGTCATTGACACTTCTAACAATCCAAGATGAAGAGCTCCTATGACAACTTTGAAGGCCTGAATCATTGCTACATAGCGATGCTGAACCTTTGGGGTAGTGCAGAAAGTTTAGTATATAAATATGGCATTTCTATACCTTTTTAGGGTTTAGTTCTTCTTTAAAGTGATACTGACACGAAAAAACTACTTTTCAAAATATGAATATACATAAAAAGCTACCTATAGGTCTTGTTGACGGTTTTTCGCTGACAGGTTTGGTTTTGTAAGTAATTGTTACTTGAAGTTCCTAAACCTGACTTTTGCCAACCTGACTGTCCCTTTCCAACCTGTCAGTTACAGCTTCTAATGCTAACAGACAAATATGGCAGCCCCCTCATAGAGGAACACACAGGATCAGACAGGTAATGTAAAAAGTATTTTTATTGCAAAATTATAAAGTTCTTGCAAAGACAATGTTATGATAGATGTAAAAAAAATATTTACTTTCTGGTGTCTCTTTAAGCTGGACTGGAGGACAATAAAAGAATACACTGTACTTAAGTGCCTCTAATAGCTGTTAAAAATAAGTCTCAAATCTCAATAATAGGGTCTGCAATGCAATTCCATGGACAAAACCTTGCAATTTCATATGTCTATGAAGATTCTCATTCATCCAGGTCATGATATACAGTATCTAGTAGAATTAAGTCTAAAACAACTGGACTTTTCTGAGTTTTTCTTGAAAACGTTTCACCACTCATCCGAGTGGCTTCTTCAGTTCAAATGACTGGTAGGGAATTCCCCGTTATTTAAACTCTTGATGGTAGTAGAGTCACAGACATCCAATCACAATGGTTCCATTGAAAGAGGTGTGAAAGAGGCCATTTATGCCAGCCTGGAAAAACCATCCCTGAACAGAGGAGGGGGGGCCTGAGACACCGCTTGTCACCAACATACAATGGCGCGTTAACATCCTTACCCCGGCAGTTTCACAATAGTTCACACTTCCAGTCATGTACTTTGAAGGATTAACACCTTCATCAATGAGAATCTTGGTACCATTGTGATTGGATCATACCTTCTTACACCTGTCAGTTTCAGCTAACACCTAACTGAACAAGTTCAATGGAACCATTGTGATTGGATGTCTGTGACTCTACTACCATCAAGAGTTTAAATAACGGGGAATTCCCTACCAGTCATTTGAACTGAAGAAGCCACTCGGATGAGTGGTGAAACGTTTTCAAGAAAAACTCAGAAAAGTCCAGTTGTTTTAGACTTAATTCTACTAGATACAATTTCATATAAGTTTTTGAATCCAAAGATTTAAACATTCTTGCAAGTTTTCAGACAGAAACTGCAGCTGCCTATGTGAGTCTGAACACTGAATTAATCTGGTAAATACATACAATCAGTCTCCAGGTGATTGTGCTTCCCAGGTAACAGGGTCACAGGAAAAAGCATGAATGAAATGATAAATATACTTGCTAATTTCTTTTAGAAAAAACAGTTTCTGTGGTAGTAGCATGCTATTTATTTCTAGCAATTCTAACTGATGCTTAATTAAAATTAATTCTAAACTAAAAGGAGGATAGTAAATGTAATGTGTAACTGCTAATTATTAATTGATAACTGTCAATAAAATGCACTAAACATGACAGACCCAAAATATCTGAAGCTCACATTCCAAACTATCATGGCATACTGTATTTGTCTATCCTTTCAATCATATGTCAGTTATAAAATGCTAAATATTTTGAGTAAATAAATCTTGACAAGGAGGCCAAATCATATTATGTTAATATATATATAATTTTTGGGTTTTTTTTTACTGTGAAATTTGTCTTTAGGGAAAATAACTGTGTAGTTAAATATATCAGCAACATGACATGTCAGATGACTGAATATTAGATCTTCTATTTACAGTTAATCTATATACCCATGTGAGTCACTAAAATGTCAAATCAATTGTAAGCGATTGGCTTGCTTGATAAAATGCTAGAGATTTGTTTCTTGCAAGCAGTAGAGGTCATACAGAATAAAATAGGAAAAATAGATTAAATATATATACATATATATATACAGACATTTGTAATAAAAGGCATAAGGTTTGCCCAGGTGTAGTAAGTAACCCAAGACATAAGATGTTTAGATTAAATGCTAACTGCTGATTGGTTGCTATAGACCTGTAGCAAACTTTGCACCTTTTATCTCATAACCCCCAAACTAATCCGAATTTGCTCCCCGAACGTTCAAATCACTGTTGATCTGTTTTGAGTACCCAAAAATGTAATTTGATTAGATTTTTTTCCTTTTTAAATATTGATAATTTCAAGCAGTAACTCTTGGACTCCATATCCCCAGTTGTTGCTCATAAAAAGTTTTATACAGCTTCTATAAGTAAAACAGATTTACTGAGGTCTCTGGAGTGCTGTTTTAAGATATAAAGTTTGGTTACAATACAGAAGCACTCTCCTATACAGTCCCTGTATCAGTGGATTCTGTGGATGAGTTTTAATACACTTGTCTAGTGTGTTAATATGAAATCTACCACTTAGAAATAAAAACAAAATTATCTTCAGATCAACAATCCCCCCTGAGCTGAACAGTATATGCAAATGTTTTGCTGAAATAAATATTACATTGATATACCTACCAAAAAAATCTACTACTTGTCTGCCCTTCTCATTAGCTTAGAACTGGCTCTGCTCACACTAGCCCTGGCCTACAATACAGTACCTCTCTTGATAGGAATGTGAAATCATCTCAAGGAGAAGATTCAGTATACTGACTGGAGAAATAACATGAATCTGTAAGGGTAATTGGTATTGTATTTCCTATAATTAGGGTTCATTATCTCTTCTGGTAACTAATTATTGGTTGAATTAACTGGACTGTACAGATTACAATATGTTCAACTTATTCCTACTGACATCTTAATAGAATCTAAGGATTGGTATTGAGGCACACGTTGGGCAGTCTGCTGAGCCTTTCTACCCTATGCAAAATATTTTCACCTTATATAGGCATTTGTAGAACTCTCAGGCAATTAAATTTATTTGAGTAGTAGGACTTTTACACCCTGCTAATATGCCATAGTTCAAGAAAAGCCTATAGAATTAGAATTAGGATTAATAAACCCCCATTTCAGACAAAAAAACATGAAAAAAATAAATTTGTTTTTTTTAGGTTATTTCATGCTCAACAAAACTACCATTAATATAAACCCATAGTTTCCAAAAAAACAGACACATTAGTAATTTGCATATAATTATAGTCCTCCTGCCAACTGGAAGTTCACTGAGTTTTAAATCCGGTCTAACAATTTCTAGGAACATCTTTAATAAATCCACTTGGAATACTCCATTAAAATATCACACCATGTGTCATTTTTGGCATAAGCTCCTGTTTTAAAATGTGCACTTGACCTCTAAATCATTATTATCTTGTAGTAGGAACTGCTTATTACAAGGTTTAAACTGATGCAATGACAAGGCCATTGAGGGATTTCTTCTACCACAAATCAATGGGGTAGCTAATTACTGTAGATGAGGCTCAGTACCATGGACACAATTCTTAACTGTCATCAATAAGTCAGCCACTTGTTATCAGAAGTGTGATTTCTAAAGTTGATACAGGATACTGCTGTACATTTGGGTTTGCACAAACACATACCAGTATAAAAAGCAGGTTGTATACATTATAATATCAAAAATCCTTGCCAGTCAGCACTTGCAATTGCAGAAAGGGATGTACTGAAATAGATTTAGCCTAATGGACTGTTTTAGAAATCATAGCAAGCAATCCAATATTTGCTTTCAAAATAATAAATGCTACATGCTGATTAGTTGCTATGGGTTACAAACCTTTAACTTATTATAGAATTAACCTCCTGAGTGTTTCTTTTCATTTATGAAACAGGTCCCCATAGAATAAAATTCTAAGAGGTACATTTGCACTTGGACCTTTTATATATCTGTTATAGTATTGTGTAAGTTAGCCATGCTTAGAACATGTCAAATGATACTACTTATTAAGCAACTAGCATGAAAGTAGAATACCTAACAAGCCCAAGGGTAATTTGAATTCATAAAAATACCAAACTCTATCGCTTACTTAAAGTATATCATGCTGGGATCCCCTCTTTTTAAATTGAAAATTAAATTAGATGAGGCATTAAAATCAAACTTTTATCGTTCCCGCTAGTAAAACGCCAGCCTACCTGTGCATTCTATCTTAATTAAGGTCTGAGGTAGTTTCTAATTGTGTTCCGCAACAACCCATGTGGGATTGCTGATTTAATTTATTAAATGAGTCATTCAATTGTATTGATCTTTTAAACCACTATGTTGTACATGCATTAAAGGGCTGGGGGTTAACACTGAATTAAATAGTTTGCTTGACCAGGAACACATAATGTACATCATAAAAATGCAAAAATCTCTAGAGATTGTTACAATCACTTCTATAATGGAATCATTTAATCTCGCAACCCTTAAACCACCCCTTCAACATTTTAGGATAAATATATCTGTCATCTACTACAGGTATGGTCATTAGAGAATCAATGATTTTGACTAACTCACCCATTATGAATCTGAGAAAAAAAGGTTAAAATGTTCTTGATAGGAACAACAGGACACCTAGGGGCACATTTACTAAAATGTGTTTTTTTTCTGGCATTGAAACTCGATATGGTATCAATTCGAAGTAACCCCGATCATTTCTGTAGTTCTAAAATGTCTTGACAATGCTTTTATCGTTCATACGAAAGTCAAAAAATTTTTGGGCTGAAAAGTTCGTAAACGACAGAAAACAGTTCTGGCTTTAAAGCCCTCCATTTTACTCAATGGCACTCGACAGATCAAACCTGGCGAAAATATAGTCCTGATGAAAGTTTAACCAAAGCGTTAACGAATTCCAAAATGTTTGTATTCTTTGCATAAAATACAATTTTTTTCGTGGGAATTTAATGAAATTTTCACATACATTCTGAAATGTTCTATAATTTAGAAAAAATACGAATTTATCAACAAATTGTTTAGTAAATGGGCCCCTTTGACTATAAATAATGTTGTTGGAGTAAAAAGCTGTGTAGAATAAATGGAGAAAAATGGCATCCAAATGCCAGATTTTCCAGCGTTATTTTACATAAGTTCTGGCAGAAGAAAAAACGGGTGAAAAAGTGATGCCGTTTTACTCCGATTTTTACACAGGGAAGCCTGGTGAATGTGTGGTGAATTTTCTTGCCATTTTTTACACAGCATAATAAATATGCTCCTAGGTTTCTTTTAAGAGGATTTATCAGAAAGACAAGGACGGCTAGGAAAGGAGATATGGAGAATTGTGGGAGAGAGGCAAACATCAAGAAAGAATCTTTTCACATTTTTGTCTACTTTGAATAACCTCAAAATTAAAAAAAAAAGTGAATGTTACCTTATTTAATTAAAAAATCAGATCTAATAAAATAGTGGAAAAAATACCAGAATACCTCAAAATTCATATTTTACTCATTATTTTTAAAGGGTCACCATACTAAAGGTTTGAATTCTTTAGTTTTCATTTTGCCTAGGACAAATCCCATTGACGTCTACATGACCTCGCAAGCTTTCAGATGCCAACGTTCTTAAATTAGTGTTTTTCACTTTTTTTAGTAAATAAATATGAAATGTGCTTTTTAAACCATTATTCAAATTCATGATTTTTAGCACAAAAAAGAAACTTGAATCACATGAAAAAAGCCAAATGCTGATAACCTGCTTCATTTTTTATGTTCTAAACATACACATTTAGACTGATATGGGGATCCTCCCCAATGAAGAGACACTTTTGTGCTCCAATTTAATGTCTTATTTTCCTCAGAGCTAGATAAAAAAAAATTAGTAGCAGTCTTATGGTATGCTCTACTGATGCAGTGAATCCAGGATTCGGTTTGGGATTCGGCCAAGATTTGGGCTTTTCAGCAGGATGCAGATTCAGCCAAAACCATGCCTCTGGCTGAACTGAATCCGAATCCTTACAATCATGTGACGTTTTGTCACATAAACACAGAAGTTGAAAGTTAAAATGCGTGTATTAGAATGTTAGAATACCAAGTATTTGGCAGAATCTTTTGCAAAGGGTTCGGCCAGATCCTAAAATTGTGGCCCACAGATTGACTATACCATCTACTTTATTAGTTCATTTCTGTATTTACATCCAGAGCACTTGATTCAGTAACTAATAGTCATCTGTATTATATTAATTAAAATGTTGGAGAGAAGGGAAGATGTGAGCAACTATCACCACGAACCAGTAATAGGCTAAAACTAGTATTTCAGCTAAGTCTTGAACTAAGGCACAGTTATAAACAGATCCGAGAGTTAAAAAATGTTCTTCCCTTACTAAACAGACTTTCAATATAGTTAGCATTAATCAAAATAAAAGAACAAAGTATTATTGAAATACAGACAACCATTCAAATCAAATGTGACTCAAACTCAAATCAGGAATGGTAGAAACTGTAATTCATTCTGTCACTCTAATTAATTATCACACAGATTGCTTATTGATTTCTTTGTATGCACTCCGGTGCATTATGAAACTTGGCTATGCGAGTACAATGTACTGATAGTCAGGGAAGTGCTGGCAGCCCCAAAAATAGATTAACACACAGAAGAGTATTTAAGCATTTTCTATTGAATCATCTTCAGTTACAGTATATATTTCATCACAGTCATTGTTCAGGCAATAGTACACTAAGGTCTCTCTCACAAATGCTTCATAAGGCATGACTTAAAGCATTTTTCAGTTTTTTCACTTTTTTTGCCTAACTACATTTGCCTAATCAACATTTGTTGTAAAATTGTTATTTCTATGGCAGTCTTGCTAACATATAATATTAATTTGCAGTAGAAACTATTTTTTCACAGGTAAAACAGAAAAAGGGCAAAGGCTGATTTATGAAATACTGAACTTGGTATTCCTTTGGGACTCCCATCAGTTCAATATTGTTCCCATTTATGAAAGCTTTCCTCACTGACAGGACTGACAGTCAGAACAGTTTCAGCAATAAATTGACACATTTATCAAATTTGATACCTGTTTAAATTCATCAAAATGGGGAGCTGTCAGGAACTCTTTGGTTTAGAACCAGGGACCTGCTATATAATGGCTGCTCCTCCTCCTGCTTGAGCCACAGGAGGCAGTGTGATTTGGGACAGGCAGATTAATGACTTTCCTCCCTGTCTTTGTTACCTGACCTACACCTACAGTATGATCCAGCTGCAAGCAATAGCTCAATAAGGGGCTATTTAAAGAAGGAAAGTCATTTTGGCATGTTACTGCAAATAGATTCGCCATATTAGTGCCACCTAGAATGCTATATTTATTTAGCAGAAAGCTTTAGGGTACCTGAGTAAAGAGCCCTAGAAGCGCCCTCTGATAGCAGCTGCCATTTTAGCTTAGTCTTGGTAGCTTCCTGCTGTAGTTATAGCCTTTGGAAGCTCAGATCACATATTCCTAAGGGAGGGGGCAGTGCAGGGCCGGAACTAGGGGTAGGCAGAAGAGGCAGCTGCCTAGGGCACAATGACTGGGGGGGCGCCAGGCAGCCTCTCCTGCCTACAAACGAAAAACTTTTTACGGAGCAATATCAACACTGTTCTTTAAAAATTCTTTCTTTATTTAGTCAATCTCTTAAAAACATGTTGTGCTTATACAGAAAAAAAGATAGACCATACGCTTGAGGCGTTTCGTGGTGTCACACCACTTTCTAAAAAGCTGTATGGTATACCTATACAGGAAATGCCTTTTATACACATCTAAAACTCCTCCCTCATAAAGTTAACCCTTACCATGAATAAAACCAGTGATATAAATTACAGAATATCAAACCGTACTTGAGACTTAAGACTTGTCTCCATCCATCAGCCATTGGTAGATATAGGAACTCAAATCCGGCATAAATAGAAACTAGTAATATAAGTAAAGAAAAGAAAAGGAGTAAAGAAAATAAGCCATAAAAATTGACCAATTGAAAAAATTATCATGAAATCTATAACTTCTTCCATCAATAGAAACAGGTTAGTTCCCACTCTCTATTCATACCTCTCAAAGTTTCTATAGTACCCATCTGGTATATCCAATATGCTTCCTTACGTAATAGTCTATTCTCAAAATCACCTTTCCTTACATTAAAACCACATGAGTCTATAATCTGAAAATGGAAAACCATATTCCCATCATGTTTCTCCATAGAATGTTTAGCTATAGCCGATTTGATATCCCCTCTCCCAATGGCCGAGAGATGTTCCAAAATGCATTCACATGCTTTACTAACTGTTTTTCCTATATATTGCCCTCCACATTTACATGTAATCAAATATACCACTCTTTGTGAAATACAATTAAAATACTGCTTAATAGCATATATTTTCCCAGTGTAAGTAGTTTTGAATTCTTTTGATATTTTTATATATTGACATGCTTTGCATCTTTTCCTGCCACAAAGATAATTACCATTATTTTTAAGCCAAGATGGAGTACTATTTATTTGTTTAGGCATATATAAACTCCGTGAAAGGCGGGATGCAATCTCTCCCTTTTTTATATACAAAAGAGGGTCTTTTATCCAAAACACCAGCCAAAATAGGATCCTCTAATAGGATTCCCCAATATTTCATCACACTTCATTTAATGAAATATGAATCCTTATTGTAGGTCATACAAAACCGTACTTTAGATGTTAATGCCTTACTATCGGACTGTTTATCAGATTGATCCTTTCTTTTGTCTCTTAGTAGATCTTCCCTATTACTAGCTACCACTTGTTCATAGGCTAGTTTAATGATATCTGTACTGTAGCCCCTTTCAAGAAAACGGTCCCATAATTCCATAGCTTGATCATGAAAGGTGTCCCATGATGAACAGATCCGACACAAGCGTAAGAACTGTCCAACAGGGACACCCCTCTTACAGTTTACTGGATGAGAACTTTCATAATGCAATAAAGTGTTACAAGTGATAGGTTTTCTATAAAGATTCATGTGTACTGTAGTGTCAATGGATGTCAATGAAACATCCAAGAAAGAAATAATGTATGGATCTGACTCACAAGTAAAAGTGAGACCTCCAACTCTAGTGTTGCAAAAATTAAATTCCTTAAGTGAAATTTCATCCCCATCCCATATACCCAAACAATCGTCTATATAGCGAAAAAAACACAAGTCTTGACCTATGGGTCAAGACTCCAAACGTGGAGCCGTTCAAACCATCCCATAAAGAGATTGGCATAAGTAGGAGCAAATGAAGCACCCATCGCGGCTCCATGTTTTTTCTCCTGCCTACCCCTAGTCTGCGATCCGCACATCGCCCCGCTCCGCTCTTAAACTGTGCCTGCGCACCAAACAAAATGGGGGGGGGTGCTTGCGCGGTGCAGGGGCGAGGCGGCCGACCAGGTAGCCTAGGGCGCCCGGTCGGCTCAGCCCGCCCCTGGGGCAGTGAGTTCTTATGCATTCTTATGGGAGGGGGGAGAGGGAGAGAGGAGAGGACCGAGCAGACTTGTGCCCCAAACCTGAAGGAGCCCTTAAAGAGAGAAAGTCTGATACCAAAATACATGTTCACAAAAAAGGAAACAAGAAATCCTGTGTTTCTTTTCATAGAGGACTCTGTAAGTGCTTATGGCTGTATTTACATAGATCTTTCTGATAAAGCTTACTTAGTTTTTACCTTTCCTTCTCCTTTAAAACCAATGTTTTGCCCCAAACTTGAGCAATCTTGATATTAAAAAAAACATAAAACATTTCTTTATTTTTAACTTTGCAAGCCCTGTGAGTGCAGTTGTTTATTTATTGTTGTATATTTATAAAACCTTGGGAACTGTGAATAACATTTTATACACAGTTAAGAACATGTTTAGAGGTACAGGAAGAAGTCTGCTCACATGCAACTTTTACAGGCAATATTCTCTGCAGTATGCTTATTAATATCTTGACTAAACTTTACCTGAAAACAACAAAACCAGAGCACATTTAGCATATGGAAAAAGCCAGCGGCATGGCTGAGCATTACTGCTTCAGAAGCATAGGTGTTATAAGATTTACTTGAAGTATGACATATCTTATTATGTTGTACTGGAACCACTTGCTGAATCAGCCACACTTACTGCTTATCGAGCTATATAAACTAAAACAATACCACTTACAATTTAGGTTGGTTACAAAAAGAGCTGACTAAAAAAAATTCAGTTCTTTGCACACTGTGGTTAAAATTTCTTATTTTTTTTCATCCTAGAGATTGAAGGCTTTTAGATGGAATTCTTTTAGGAACATTTTGTTGCGAACAATGCTGAATATGCTACATGTTTATTATGCCTCTGTTGTATTTGCCTTTGTTTTTTTAACCTCATTCTTTGGTTATGGCTCAAAGTGCTTCCACTGGTTTTTATGGGTGCCCGTGGATTTTTTGAGATGGCACCGTTTTTACTAGTGTTCAGCTACTGTGACCATCATTGTGCCGGCACTCAATGGGGGTAGTTGTGTCTAGTTGGGACTGCACAGATAGTTACCAACCATCATACATGATATTAAGGTTATGGTCTGGGTCTGAAATAAGACAGTGGACTCAAAGTCACAGAAACTGGGTGGTGGTGCAAGGTTGAAATAGAAGGTTTAATAAAGGAAGAGAGAGACAGGCAGTGCAATGAACCAAACAGGATAGGGCACAGAACCACAGGGAATTAAAAGAAAGAAATATACAATCAAGGAAAGAAGGGACAGATAGTAGAAACTTAAAACCAGGTCGTGAGAGAGAGGGTAGAATGTGAACAGAATCAGGAATAAAGGGACAATGGAAAAGAGATTGAGGTCTGTGTGGCAGCATCAACTTCTTCTTTTGTGCAGGAAACTCTATAACAAACTACAGTTGAAGGCACAAAGTAAAGACCAGTTCTTTACTGTGGTGTAATTTTAGGGCCCCATCCCCGCAATTCCCCCCCTTCCCCCCCTGACAAAATCTACGGTCACCTGTGACAAAGAAAAAAATTGATGTAGCACAATGAAAAATTGAGGGTGAGGCACAAATTCATGTGCATATATAGGAAGCAGACCAGAGAAACAGAATAAAATAGATTGATTGGGGATAACTAAGTCAACCTTTAAGAAAGTCAGCTATACTCTATCCTGCTGCTTTATCCTTTTAGGAGGGTGAAGTTCATCAAAAAATTAACTCCCAGCAAGGTTTAGATCAGTGGTTCTTAACCTTCCTAATGCTGCAACCCTTTAATACAGTTCCTCATGTTGTGGAGACCCCCAACCATAGAGGAGCGATGTCTCGGTTACTAAGATCATCGGAAATATGTGTTTTCCAATGGTCTTAGGCGACCCCTGTGAAAGGGTTGTTCGACCCCCAAAGGGGTCCCGACCCACAGGTTGAGAACCGCTGGTTTAGATAGTAGTAGCAGTAGTACTATTATGAGGCAAGTTGCAACTGGTCTTCATTTATTAACTTTGAGTAGTGTTTGAATACTACACACAGTGGCTGAACAGGAAAGGACCTCAGTGTGCAATGCTCCTGTGTTGCTACTTAGTTCTTATACATGGTGTGAAGTCTTGCTACCAACTTTGCACCTTTAGATAACATAGTGAGTCTGAGTAAGCCTTACATTATTTGCGTGTACATGTACATTTCTATGCAATTGGATGCAATTCAATCAAACATTGTGTGACAAATTAGAATGGTACGAAAAGCTGGTAGCATTAACTGGTCATTTATGTGAAAGCAACCTTCATACCCACTTATGTAATAAAGGGCACTAAGTTTGCCCAGGAGCAGTAACCCATGGCAACCAATAAGATTCTGCTTTTAAACAGGTGACCAGTAAATTCTACCTTTTGATTGGTTGCTATGGGTTATTGTTCCTTTGCAAACTTAGTGCCTTTAATTAAATAACCCCTCCTTAATGGTCCCCATAGGTGCAAACTTTGGAACTTTTATTTGCATAAGAAACATCAGTAACCGTTTTTGATCTCTCTTGCAATGAACGTAACGTTTTATAATTTTCTTCCAACATTAAAAGCCTTCAGTGAAACACACATCTGTGGCTGAACTTAGTCCAGACGTTTCGACCCTATGGTCCATTGAACTCTAGAGGTCCCCAAGGCTAATACAGATGGCTCATTGAACAGAAGGTAGAAATTACATTTTCCAAATGTAATATATAATTATACTTTTATTATCATCACCCACATAGAAAATCCATTTTGTGTTTAGTTCATATAGATTTTTTTTTTTTAAATATTGTGGAATTGCTTGTTCTACGTTCTTAGTTTCCCATATCTTAACCAGTCCTACCTAATGTTATTACTGCCTTTTTCCTCTGTAGAATCCATAGGCCATTTAGAAAAAGGATAATTCATAATTCATTTTATCATGAATATTTTGTCTAATGCACTAAGAAATTAAGAATGATGGTATTTTGGGATGAGATAAATATGATATCAGTTCTTAACAACAAGCAGGAAAATATTAACTACTAAGATGTTTCTTGCAGTAAAACTTTTTTTTAATGTGAAGGCTCCTCATACAGTCAAACTAACATTGAGGTTATGCAGTTATAAACCCTTTTTCAGTTTTTTAATTTCTTTTACCTTTTTGTTTAGCCAGGGAAGGGCTTATAGAACTTTTTTTTAATAACTAAGCAGCAGTTCTGATTCTACAAACTAAATTTACTTTTTTTCACTAGAGAGGCTAAGCAGCCTTATTACCAGTAATAATCACCTTCCAAGCTTTGTACAGGAGCTTTCCATCGGAGAAACTACGCTTAGGGATAAAAATATTAAAATAATCAAGCAAAGAATAAAGGGTTGCAATCAGAGCAGCTAGTGCTAAGGGATGATAACTAAATATTAATGCAGAATGCACTGGTTTACTAGCTTCCATGTTATGTGAATCTGAATTAAATACTACTTAGCCATGTATCATGATAGATTTTAAATGATACTAAGGTATAATATTCTGTATATTGTGAGCCAACTATTAGCGATGAGAGCATGTGCTGTAAATAGGCAGTAAAAATGGGACTGTCCTTGGGTCTCTAGTAAAGAGACCCAAAATATGATAGGGCTCATTTATGTCCACAACTGCAGTGAGCAAAGTGCAATTTCAAGCGCATTCACCATGTTTTTTCCCACAATGCAGCATTTTTCCCAGAATGCCAGCATCATTGTGGGTGCAAAGGGGTGTTGCAAATCTGATAAAATTTTTACAGTTTTTAGCGCAACTGTTCCTGACTAACACAATTGCAGATGCGGTTTGTTGCAAATCTAGCGCAGTTAAATATGAATATTCTGAAATCTGACTGGTGTTCGGTATGTGAGTGATGCAGCTGCTCCTACATGTACAACATCATGCCACAATGGAAACAAGCACTCTTAAAAACTAAATTTGTCATAAAACTATTTTTATTTTTGTAGTTGCCCTTTAATATTGTCAGAATTTTGAAACCTGGCGGTTCACAGTGTAAGATCACTGTAAATGCAGTCTCTGAAATTCAGGCATTTATTTTGGCATTGTGCCCACAACCTTTAAAGATGTGCAGTGACATTACCCCAACCACAGATGCACCTGCACAATCATAGCTATCCCTTCACAAAACCAGACAGCAAACAATAAAAAGGTTACAGAAATATATATATTTTTTTTTATAAAATCCCTTTCTTTTACAGATTTTAAGGCATTTGTTAAATTAAGCAATGTTTGTAGGTACCTGATATAATTTAAGCCAGTAGTATTTTATTAAATATATCAAAACTTCTATCTATAGACGTTTGAAATATGCCCATAGTGCCTGGTACTGTCTCACTAATAATGCATTATACTGGCACAGCAAATCCTAAAACTGTAAGCCATGCAGAAGTTTGCCAACAAGTTTAACAATTTTGGCTTAGGGCTCCTATTTATATTTTAAATTGGAAACTCAGCTCTTTCCTCATTTGTCCTCAGTGCTCCTGGCTGTGGCTTCTGTCTCCCTTGTGATATTCAAGTATTTTAGATGTACAGCGAGAGAGGGAAGATGATGTCAGGATCTTCTATTTCCACTCTGTTGGTTACCTACTCTGTGATGCTAACATGCAGCAGTAGCATTATGGAGAGCAAAAGACAAGACGGCAATGTCTACTGATGGAAATAAACAATAATATTGAGAGGAACTGTTTCTCAAACCTCAAGATTTACAATCTGCAAATTTGCCCTGAAACATGCCAGAAGAAGAAAATGGGTAAGAAATAAATCAAAAGAAGAAAGCAAAGTTGTTATGGTACATACTGCTGTAGAGGTGCAAATAATCTATAATGATACTGGGTGTACAGGTATGGGATCCTTAAACTAGAGACCCATAATCCAGAAAGCTCAGAATCACAGGAAGTCTTTCTCCCATAGACTATTTTCAGGAAATAATTCTAGTTTTTAAAAATGATTTCCTTTTTCTCTGTAATAAATCATTGCCCTACACTTGCTGGCAACTAAGCTGCATAAATCCATACTGATAACAAAACAAGGCAATTGGGTTTAGTTAATGACGATATGATTTTCAGCAGCCTTAAGGTATTGTGATCCAAATTACAAAGGCCCCCTTATCAAGAAAAGCCCAGGTCCTGAGCATTCTGGATAATAGGTCCTATACCTGAACCATAATTAAAAAAAAAGTAAGCATATTGTACACTGGGACCTTAAATAAATAAGAACAAACACACTAGTTAGTCACGTATTACTTTTATAGGAGTTCACAAACACAAAGAACACCCAACCAAAAAGTGTTGATCCAGCAAATAAATTATTAAATGTCATGAACTAGGGTTCTCAGCTGTCCAGTTTTCAACAGGACAGTTTGGTTATTAAAGGGCTGTCCAGTTTAAAATCACTTGCCTAGTTAATAAAAGTTTTAAAAACTAGACAGAATTTAACACAAGTCTGGACAGATTTAGCATGTGCTTTTATAACCCCAACATCACTTGTTGGGTTGCCACGTGGACGATATTTAACCGACCTAGCCAGTAAATCACCAACTAAGGCCAGCACCGGTATTATAAATTTACTGGTAATGTACTTGCCAGTAAATTTGTAATGGCCTATAACTCCAAACTTTCCCTGACTCTCACTGCTGACGATCACCCTGTTTAACTATGGGCCCACCTCTGCTCCGCCTATAACCTCACCCAGTCTGCCCATTCCCCAGCTCCATCCATCATTACAATGCCCAGCCCACTCATTTCCCCATCCCTTACATAAGAGCCCTGCCAAATGATGCCGTGTCCCACCCCCAACCCCAAGGCTGGTACTAGTCACAGGAAAAAGGTGGCAACCCTAAAACCCACAACCGCCCTCTGATGTCACCAACCAGCATCTTTGACATCATAACCCTGACCCTTTGTCCAGCTTTTGCTGCTGGCAAAGGTGGCAGCCATATAATGGGCCTGATGGGTTAGAAAATTTGCCTCAGCCAGTTAATCTTTCTTTTTACTTCTTTGTTTGAATTGTACCACAAAACTGCTGTATGAATTTATCAATATTACTTTTCCATAGGAGCAATGGAGACTTTTACAAATTAACTTTATTGATTTGTTCAGTGAAATAAACTGGAAACTTATTTTGTCACTATTTTGTGAATAGTTAATACATTACACATGTTGACAGAAATATAGGTTATTGCATTCTCTGACAAAATGGCCAGAAACTCTTGCAGTAGTTCTAGAGTCTCCTCTAGAGCATTTATCTCTGGAGTAGTTAAGCTTTTCTCTAGAAAAGCATTTGTTAGCTGACAAGAATTTATTTAATGCTCACAGTGCTACCAATTAAATTAAGATTCTTCGCTATAAGTATAAGCTTTGAACAGCAAGTGGTTTTAAACGCAGAATTTACTGTTCACATACAATTATAAACAGCCAATAGCTTGTGTTTAATTTGTAGATCAATTTTTCCCTCAGGGTATCCTGCTTTATACTTCAATATATGAGCTGGTGATTTACTGTCTTAGTTCCATTTGTGGTATATGATTTTGTATTACCTCACAGAATATTCAACTGGGGTATGTGGGAATCAACTCAAATTATAAAATACAGTGACATCAACTGAGGTAGCCAGCCCAGTTCAACCTGCTTCCTGCTAGTTGATTTACCCACAACCTCTGTGATTATCCTCACATGCTGTATCTCATAGATTCTGGGAAATAAGTACCTGCCCTCTAGAGTTTTCTCAGACACAATGCCACATAATATCAATAAGCCACACCCACCGCAATCTTCATTATACCCCATATGGAACTAGTGCAAAATCTTCATTTGTAATACAAGAAAGAAATCTACATAAAGCAGCGAGATTATCCCTGCATCTTTATTTGAAATTAGTGACGGCCAGATTTCAGTAGGGCTGTTCGGGTCAAAACTACCTTCCCTTTTTTTCTTATTTGGAAAGATTAACATGGCGATTGGCCAAGTCATAGCCACCAACAAAAAAGCAAATGGCACTCAGGGCTTCATACAAGGGAAAAAAACCCTTTAAGTATTTTTATTGCGGAGGTGCAACGTTTCGGGGCAACGTGACCCCTTTATCAAGCATGCTTGATAAAGGGGTCACGTTGCCCCGAAACGTTGCACCTCCGCAATAAAAATACTTAAAGGGTTTTTTTCCCTTGTATGAAGCCCTGAGTGCCATTTGCTTTTTTGTTGTTGCACTATTTTTGGAGGGTGCCGATCCCTCTAGCAGTGTGCACCGGGCATACAGGTTTGGAGAGCTAGGGTGTGCGGATAAGGTCTCTGTGGTACCCAAGTCATAGCCACCGCCTGGGATGACAAGTCCCACCCCTGTGATGTCACGCCCCACATACCTGCCTGGAGTTTCCAGGCAGGTAGGTGGCAACCCTATGTGGACCCCTGCTGTAAATCTAATAAGTGTTCTAGTGTTACACACAGTACATCCTTCACACATCCTCAAATAGGTGCTTTGATATTCAGGCACATTTTTACATACATAGGGGAAACAATACAACTGGTTTGTGACAACATCAGTCAACAATACATAAGGAAATACTCAAACTTCTGGTCTCTGCACATTTTAAAGAAGTCCAGTTTATGGCAGCGTTATTCAAATTTCTTGTGATAAGGAACTGTGAAGCTCTATCCCCTGTATTTTATTTCATTAGAAAGAAGATGAAGCTTGTGGTGGGTGTGGCTTATTAACTATGTCTTTATAAACAGCAAAGGATTATGGGTTTTTTTTTTCAGTTGCTTAATAAATAGGCACAAGCCTCAAAATGTTTCATGTATTTGTACTTGCCAAGTGAAGTTCCACTCTGTCAGCAATGCCTGAGCTCTTGCTATTTCTATATGCTGTGTTCATATTCAAATGGACAGCACACCATCTTCCTTCTTCGCACAGGCACATAGATACATGAAAAAAAGTCCACCATATATTATGTGTACAGCTCGTTTTGTGTTAGAGCAGCACCTCTTTTGTTGCACAGGAAACAATGTAATTATTACCTGTCTTAGGTGGCAGCTGCAGGCCTGTGAAGGATGGTACAATAATCACTGCTGAACCAGTTGCCATGTTGGGTGCAGGTACTGTCATCAGAATGCCAGCACTCAGGGCTATGGCAGGTGTGCATATTGTGTAGCCTTATTACATCTTGTGTAGCCCTATTAAAATACCCCTCTATCTGTCTTTTTCTACATCTATTTCAATGGAGAGTTAACACACTAGGTCAGTGATCCCCAACCAGTGGCTTGGGAACAACAAATCTGATGCTTAATTTTAAATGGTTGGCTTGGAGGCAAGTTTTGATTGCATAAAATCAGATCAACTGACAAACAAAGCCTCGTATAAGCTGTCAGTCCATACAGGAGCTACAAAATAGCCAATAACAGCCCTTATTTGGTTTAAGTTGCTCCCCAACTCCTTTTACATTTGAATGGGCTCACAGGTAAAAAAGGCTGAGAACCCCTGCACTAGATGATGGTAATGTGATGCTCTGAGCTGTTTCTGAGAGGCTGTCATATAATACCAGGCAAAGAATTGCTTATGAACGCATGTAGATGGAGAAGAGTATAACTGCTCACAATGGATGAACATGGATAAGATGCCGCGGAGAGAAATGCTATCACTTCAGTGAAGAAACAATGTATTATTTGCATAACATTAAGCTAAATGCACCACTGAAGCCAACTCCATCTGTATTATCCTTAAACTGTAAAAACTACAATCCATTTTTTTAAGGAAAACCCATCCTCACAGCCCTGCCAAGTTTAATTGTTCAAATGCAGAAGGATTAATTATCCTGCTGTGTAAAACACATACAGTGAGACATTGAGCAGATAGCCCATTGTATTCCACTGTGTCGAGTTTTTATTGTAGGAATGCCTTGGTTATATTACCTACAGCAATACAAATGATGAACAACATGTTTATATTATAAAAATGTAAACACTGCAATTAATCATATACTAACTAATTTGTCCTGACAGTAAGGAATTTCTGTTAGGACAAAATTTTAATTAAAACAGTTAGCCTATCTGCATAATGCACCTTCTGTGTAAACCTTCATATTAATAACATTTATTTCTGGCTTATGGAAATTTTTCTTTTTAAATGAATGCAACAATAGTATATCAGCATTTGACATCCCAGTAAAATAATGATTCTGAAAAAAAGGGTAAGCAGATACAAACTAATCGGGCTCTTTCAAACGCAAGCAATGTACACTTATCAGTATTGCCATGCTCACCTCCTCTTTTTTGTTACTATATATATATATATATATAATATAAAAAGTATAAAGCAACAGGCACTCACGTTAAGCAAAGGAATAGGGTGCCTGGGTGCAGAGTCCAAGCAAAATACATAAACAGAAATATGAGCCGCACTCGCAGGTCTTAGTGAGTAAATAAAGAAAAATTTATTATAGCATCAAGCTAACGTTTCGGCTGCTTCCACAGCCTTTATCAAAGTGCCAAATACACAACATACACCCCTTGATAAACCAAATGTGGCGCCAAAAAACAAACAAGTGACGTCATTAACCAGTGGCTAAGGTCCCGCCCCCTGACGTGAGCAAATAACACAAAATAAAAAACACAAAATAAAGATAAAATAAAGAATAAATGGAAAAACCAAAAGGTGTGACAGACACAATATGTAAAGCAAAAGAGAAGTAAAACGAGGAAGATTGGAAGTAACGTAAGAAGACACTCACTGTAGCGCTGAACTATAACTCCCTATTTGGTCTTACACAGGGATGTCATACGGGTCATAATAAGGGTGATCATCAATAATAGCAGGCATTAACAGTCCATCGGGACAGCCTGTGTTGGGGAATAATATATACGGCTACACCCAACCGGGGGTAAACCGGTCAGTGTGGAACGAGGCATGTCCGCGCTTAGGCGCTTAATATAACAGCGAATCTGACAGCTCAAAGCGGAATTGCAGGGGCCGGGCAGACGCATGGCGCACTCGTACGTAGGGTTAATGTGCCCGCAGTACTGTGCGCTTAGTCTATGAGGTAACGAAGGGGCAGTAAGGGGCTGGTATAGATAGGGACACCGACCTTGTCTGTGGTTTATGGCCACATGACTCGGATCAGTCCACCACACGTTTAAGAGGTAGTATAGCTGGGGACAGATACCGTCCCTGTGGTTTAAGGCCACAGGACCGTTGTTATCCAACAGAAAATTGTGCCAATGGGAACAGATAACGGGCCTATGGTTTATGGCCTCAGGACCCGAATCGATGTCCACCTTCAAGCTGTTGCGAGAGGTGGGGGCACCAGCCGTGCCTGTGGTGTATGGCCGCAGGACACGGATCGGTGTCCGACTCCCATGGATGGGGGTAGGTAGGG
The DNA here is from genome assembly GCF_000004195.4 of Xenopus tropicalis. Classification (NCBI taxonomy): domain Eukaryota; kingdom Metazoa; phylum Chordata; class Amphibia; order Anura; family Pipidae; genus Xenopus; species Xenopus tropicalis. The sequence goes on from NC_030684.2 coordinate 59,159,643, forward strand.
AATAGAACTCCTATTTTGTGAGTGGCATATGGCCCCTTTATAGCTTGCGGGCCCCTTCGTAGTGGCTCAGAGCGGGGACCCTCGCGACATTACATAGAAGTATGGAGTGGTATCAAAAATCCCCGCAACGGGTTAATAACTAACATACGTATAACTGATCTATATGGGAAGGAAACATAGCCGTTATTAGTTATATATGTATATAGTACCACATCATATGTATGAAGTAAAGACCACCCTATGTCTAGGAGTATTAGCTACAGCGCTGAGAGTATCGGCAGAGTTAAAATCAAAAAGCAGGGAAGTACAGAGAAACAAAATTGCATAGAATCAAAATTGCATACAGGACAATTGTAACAACAAAGTATGGACTAAACAAAGTAACTAAAAGTAGTCAAGGGCATTTGTAACGAATGTATCCAAAATTTCACCGAAGTAGGGAGGGAGAATAGTGTTGGCACAAGTTAGGTATGCCAATACATAGACCTATTCAGTAGTGGGGTGGCTTAAACCCCAAAGTATATTAGAGTGAAGGCCTAGCGGATAGAGGGCTTGTATTCGGTGCAATTCGTGGAGCTATCTCTCAAGGTTAATACCCTTAGTATACAAGATTATAAACAAGCAAACATGATAATAAAAAAGTCTCTTGTATGATCCACTCAAAGGTAAAAAGCAGAATAAGACACAAGTTCATTCAGACCATGCGGACTGATGGTGTTCAATCTATGTATCCATCGTAGTTCGCGTTGCAGCAGTAATTTATCGCGGTTTCCCCCTCGGATCGGTGGGGGGATATGGTCAATGACCATGCATCTGAGGCTTGCCAGGGTGTGTTTGTGGAGTAAGAAGTGTGCAGCAACTGGGGTGCAAGCTTCCCCTGATGTCAGTGCTGTACGTATGGCCGATCTATGGTTGGCCATCCTGTCTCTAAAGGAGGTCACAGTCTTGCCCACATATACCAATCCACATGGGCATTTAATAATGTAGATAATAAACTTTGAAGTACAGGTCAATCGGTGTGTGATCTGTATTACTTTACCAGTGTGTGGGTGATGAAATGAAGGTCCCGTGATGAGGGAATTACACGTGGTGCAATTGGGGCATCTGTAGCAGCCCAATCGAGTTGTGGGTAGCCAAGTGTCAGGTTTGAAAGATTGATAACAATGGATAGGGTCAGTTTTTACTAATAAGTCTCTAAGATTTCTCCCCCGTTTATATGCAACACGTGGAGGATGGCGAAAAATAGGTGGCAAAGATCTATCCTTTTCAAGCACAGTCCAATGGTAAAAAATAGCGTCTATCAAGGGTTTTTTATCAGGAGTGTAGGTCGTTAAGAAAGTAAGTCTGTCGGCTGGTGGAGAGCCTTGTGGTCCTTCCCGAGGAGACAAAACACTGGTTTGTGTCAGGGTTGATACCTCTTGGGCAAATGAGTCCAGGGTTTTAGCATCATAGCCCCTCTGTATGAACCGTTCTTTCAAATCCTCCAATTGGAGTTGAAGAGTAACAGGATCAGAGTTATTGCGCACCATTCTGATCATTTGTGAATAGGGTATGCTATGTAAAGTATGTGGGGGATGGCAGGAAGCATGATGTAGTAAAGTATTACGGTCTGTGTCTTTCCTGAATGTAGTGGTAGTAAGTGAGGAATCATTCACCGAGATCAGTAGGTCCAGGAAAGAGATGGATGTGGTGTCAATTTGTGCTGTGAACCGAATTGTGGAGGGTAAGTGATTCAGTTCATTAACCATGTTCCAAAACTGCTCCATGGAACCAGTCCAAAGGATGAACAAATCATCGATGTAGCGGAATAGTTTATGGATGTGGGTACCGTATTGAGGAAGAATGTGCGTTTGTTCGTAGTGAGACATATATAGATTTGCGAATGACGGGGCGACATTCGACCCCATACTTGTACCGCTGATCTGTAAATAGTACGAGGCTTCAAATTTGAAGTAGTTCATGGTTAGACAGTGTGTAAGTAAATCAATCAGAAATTCCGTGGGAGGTCTATGATGATCAGGATGGCGAATCAAAAATTCCCTAATGTTGGCAATGCCCTCATGTGTAGGTATAACTGTGTACAAGGATTAGACGTCCATAGTCGCCAGTTTTATGTCAGGAGGGAGGGGATACAGTTGCTGTAGTTTAAGTAACAAGTCTCCCGTGTCCCTGATGTAAGTGTCAGTCATTTTAACAATAGGTTGAAGATAGTAATCCACATAAATGGAAAGGGGTTGTAGAAGTGACTGTCTCGCACTCACAATAACCTATTGTGGGAGACCTATTGTGAGTGCGAAACAGTCACTTCTACAACCCCTTTCCATTTATGTGGATTACTATCTTCAACCTATTGTTGCATGGTTATTGACCATATCCCCCCACCGATCCGAGGGGGAAACCGCAATAAATTACTGCTGCAACGCGAACTACGATGGATACATAGATTGATCACCATCAGTCCGCATGGTCTGAATGAACTTGTGTCTTATTCTGCTTTTTACCTTTGAGTGGATCATACAAGAGACTTTTTTATTATCATGTTTGCTTGTTTATAATCTTGTATACTAAGGGTATTAACCTTGAGAGATAGCTCCACGAATTGCACCGAATACAAGCCCTCTATCCGCTAGGCCTTCACTCTAATATACTTTGGGGTTTAAGCCACCCCACTACTGAATAGGTCTATGTATTGGCATACCTAACTTGTGCCAACACTATTCTCCCTCCCTACTTCGGTGAAATTTTGGATACATTCGTTACAAATGCCCTTGACTACTTATAGTTACTTTGTTTAGTCCATACTTTGTTGTTACAATTGTCCTGTATGCAATTTTGATTCTATGCAATGTTGTTTCTCTGTACTTCCCTGCTTTTTGATTTTAACTCTGCCGATACTCTCAGCGCTGTAGCTAATACTCCTAGACATAGGGTGGTCTTTACTTCATACATATGATGTGGCACTATATACATATATAACTAATAACGGCTATGTTTCCTTCCCATATAGATCAGTTATACGTATGTTAGTTATTAACCCGTTGCGGTGATTTTTGATACCACTCCATACTTCTATGAAATGTCGCGAGGGTCCCCGCTCTGAGCCACTACGAAGGGGCCCGCAAGCTATAAAGGGGCCATATGCCACTCACAAAATAGGGAGTTCTATTCCCTACTTACCCCCATCCATGGGAGTCGGACACCGATCCGTGTCCTGCGGCCATACACCACAGGCACGGCTGGTGCCCCCACCTCCCGCAACAGCTTGAAGGTGGACATCGATTCGGGTCCTGAGGCCATAAACCATAGGCCCGTTATCTGTTCCCATTGGCACAATTTTCTGTTGGATAACAACGGTCCTGTGGCCTTAAACCACAGGGACGGTATCTGTCCCCAGCTATACTACCTCTTAAACGTGTGGTGGACACTGATCCGAGTCATGTGGCCATAAACCACAGACAAGGTCGGTGTCCCTATCTATACCAGCCCCTTCGTTACCTCATAGACTAAGCGCACAGTACTGCGGGCACATTAACCCTACGTACGAGTGCGCCATGCGTCTGCCCGGCCCCTGCAATTCCGCTTTGAGCTGTCAGATTCGCTGTTATATTAAGCGCCTAAGCGCAGACATGCCTCGTTCCACACTGACCGGTTTACCCCCGGTTGGGTGTAGCCGTATATATTATTCCCCAACACAGGCTGTCTTGATGGACTGTTAATGCCTGCTATTATTGATGATCACCCTTATTATGACCCGTATGACATCCCTGTGTAAGACCAAATAGGGAGTTATAGTTCAGCGCTACAGTGAGTGTCTTCTTACGTTACTTCCACTCTTCCTCGTTTTACTTCTCTTTTGCTTTACATATTGTGTCTGTCACACCTTTTGGTTTTTCCATTTATTCTTTATTTTATCTTTATTTTGTGTTTTTTATTTTGTGTTATTTGCTCACGTCAGGGGGCGGGACCTTAGCCACTGGTTAATGACGTCACTTGTTTGTTTTTTGGCGCCACATTTGGTTTATCAAGGGGTGTATGTTGTGTATTTGGCACTTTGATAAAGGCTGTGGAAGCAGCCAAAACGTTAGCTTGATGCTATAATAAATTTTTCTTTATTTACTCACTAAGACCTGCGAGTGCGACTCATATTTCTGTATATATATATATATATATATATATATATATATATATATATATATATATATATATATATATATATATATATATATATATATATATACCCTGTCTCATTACCTCTTTTTTTAGATTGTAAGCTCTACTGAACAGGGCCGCCTTTGCCTTTTGTATCAGTTTGCTCAATGTATATACCAATGTATACAATAGAAAGCGAATTTTCCTTAATCCTGTCCCTACAACTTACATACTAGTGATGTGTGGGTCAGGAAAAACCCAACCCACACTTGACCCTTACACGCAAAATGTAGCCATTGTAGGACCCAAACCAAACCCTTACTCGCATATTTCCACTCTGCACTCTAACTCTTTACGCACCTTGGGTTTCAAGCCAGTCTTACCAGTATCCAACCTAAACCCACAATGGTCACCCAAATTTCAACCCTAACCCACCTGTCCTAAAAGTAAACCTGTGGGTCCTGCAGGTTGAGGATCAACACACACATCACAATAACATTCTCACACATAGCAGTTCTCCTAAATCTCCTAAACTGCAATGTAGAGGTGAATCACCAGCACACACTGGCCTCTCAGAAATGATCAACATGGTGCACAGTGTGGGGGGGGGATGGCAACCCCAAAAATTAACTTTAAAGAAATTTACTGGCACAACAGGTCATGGTGCACTTAAATTTCTTTAAAATCTCATAAACTGACCACAACATTTCTGACAGGTAAATTAAGAGTACACATTATGCTCCTATCTGGCCAAAACCTCCTAAACTGCCCAGCGGTGGTGCAGGCAGAATTATCCAAGCAACTAGTGCATCAGATTTAAATTATACAGGAGGTATTACCCAGATAAATGTGTGATTGATTAAATAAATTAAGGTTATAGCCAAACAGGGATGTCAAAACTAAAGCCTTCCAGCTGTGGTAAATTATACTGGTTTGGGATACTGGGAGCTGTATTTGGCATTAGATGACATGGCATAGGTTTGATATTTGTAGGTGTCCAGACAGTGTTAGTTATAGAAAGGGGCAAATTGAGGTATACAGTATTTAAGGACGAAAGCATAAAAGTTTTAATAATATAGAAATACTTAGGTACAGATTAGTATAAAAAGTCATTAAACCCAGAAGTCACTATGCAGTTTCACAATGTAAGGTTAATTTTAGGCTCTATGATGAAGGAAGCTGCAGTGCCATCTGTCATGATATTTTAATAGACTGTTTTGATGCTCACAGCATGGTCAAGTTTTACCATGACACAAAATTGATTGAAGGTCAACCTGATAATGATATTGTACAGTGATGGATGATGCTGACAAACACTTTAGCAGTCCGTATAAATGCTCAGCTGCTTTTCGCATTACCGCACAATGGGCAAGATCTCTGCCTGGAACAGAGTTCACATATGCAATTTCCTTCTTTACCCTTTTTAATTAAGATTTTGCTATTTCACATAAATAGACTTGACATTACTTTTTCCTTAATCACTGAGCAGACTATTGTGGAATAAGCTCAAATACCCATTTTGTTAATTTACAGGTGATCTGACTTTATCGTAATTAGACAAATTTTAAACTGAACTACTGTGTCAAAGAGAATAAATTAAAAACATAAATAATGATGTCTGCTTGCTGTGTGCCACAGCCAGCCTTTCGGGACTTTTTTAGCTATAGAAATCTTTCACCAGGATACAATCTGTGCAAAATATAGAGGTAGATTTTGTCAAAATATAGAGGTGGGTCAGAGATATTTACCTGTAAGGCCCTACAGTCCATGTTGTGTCCAGTGCCATGTAACTGCAAACTCCAGTAACCTTTACTCACCTCATTAATTATATACACAAGAAAGAAAATACAGTTCAGCGGCTAATATATTTGTAAGAAGACTTAAAGACATAAAAGTGCCAGAATTCCAGTCCCATCCAGTGCATTACAAGAGGCAAAGGACCTTCATGTATAAATCTAAAGTATTTATGGATTTACAATCTTTAGATTTACAGATTTTTGCTTTACAACTTGGCTAAAGGAAACTTCTTTAAGTTGCAGTTCAGCTACAGGTTAGATATCCATGCTGTAAATACATAATGATCTAGCATAAGTAATTATACTTATGTAATTTGTAACTATATTTCCCAGGCAAGAACCCCCCCCCCCATCAAAAGCATATACCCATAATCCTCAGGGTTGGACTGGCCCACTAGGATACCAAGAAAACTCCTGGTAAGCCCAGGTGTCAGTGGGCCCTACTGCTTCTAACCCTTTGGCCTATGTCATAGTCATTCCCTATTTCTGTATGGGAACACAGAGGCTGCACTGATAAAAGAATAGATTATAGTTTGTAAAACGCAGCGACAAGGAGAATACTAAGGTTGATTGAGGAGAGGAGAACAAATACTGTAGTTTGAAAAGCAGCCCCATGATCTAACGTTTTCGGGTGGGTCTCTGGCATCCCAGTCTAAAGGTCCCCATACACGGGCCGACTATAGCTGCCGATATCGGTCCCTTGGACCGATTCGGCAGCTAATCGGCCCGTGTATGGGGAGAGCAGAGCGGCCTGGCCGACCGATACAGGTATCGGACCCCTTATCCGGAAACCCGTTATCCAGAAAGCTCTGAATTACAGAAAGCCCGTCTCCCATAGACTCCATTTTAATCAAATAATTTAGAATTTTAAAACTGATTTTCTTTTTCTCTGTAGTAATAAAACAGTACCTTGTAATTGACCCCAACTAAGATATAAATAATCCTTATTGGATGCAAAACAATCCTATTGGGGTTAATTAATGTTTTATTGATATTTTAGTAGACTTAAGGTATGGAGATCCAAATTACGGAAAGACCCCTTATCCGGAATACCCTTGGTCCCGATCATTCTGGATAATGGGTCCTTTACCTGTATCTGGCCTGAAATTGGCCAGATATTGATCGGCCAGGTTAGAAAATCCGGTCGGATCGGGGATCGCATCGGCTCGTTGATGCGGTCCCCGAGCCGACTGCCCCATTGCTGCCCACATAATCCGATCGTTTGGCCCCAGGGCCAAACGATCGGATTATTTTTTTTTTTTACCTAAATCCTCCCCGATATAGCCCACCCGTAGGTGGGGATATCGGGTGAAGATCCGCTCGCTTGGCGACATCGCCAAGCAAGCGGATCTGCTAGTGTATGGTCACCTTAACACTGCTTAAAGGAGAAGGAAAGGTAAAAACTATGTAAGCTTTATCAGAAAGGTTTATGTAAATACAGCCATAAACACTAACAAAAGAGCTGCACTGAGTCCTCTATCGAAAGAAACACAGGATTTCTTGTCTCCTATTTGTAAACATGTTCTTTGGTATCAGGCTTCCTCTCTCAGAAAAATCCATCATTCCCGGGGCCAGAGTCTTTGCAGCTCTCTCTTCTCTCCCTTCTCCTACTTGCATAAGAATTCATAAAACTCACTCCCCTCACCCTAATCTGGGCTACCAGCCTCTAGAGCTGTAGCAGGAAGCTATAAATACAAAGCTAAAATGGCAGCTGTAATCTTAAACAAAGAAAACTTCTAGGGCTCTTTACTCAGGTATGATAAAGCTTTCTGCAGAATAAATATATTTTCTAGGTGGCACTAATGTGGTGAATTTATTGGCAGTAAAATGTCAAAATGACTTGTCCTTTTTTTTTTTTTTTTTTTTAAACCGGGCTACATTATTTCCTTCCTTTTAAAATACATCCTACTCCACCCAATGTTTGAATTGTCTGTGTAGTATAATACCTCTCATAAGCACTACCAAGCACCACCTTTTCTTTCACACTACTACAGAAGATGACCTGTAAAGAAATGAATCAATAAAAATACAATTTATGAGATATGACTGTATGATAAATGTGTGAGCATTCTTATCTAGTTGCCTTTATAATTCATTTTTTCCCCTGAAAGTATCTACATTACAAATCAATAACAATTATTTTTTTTACCATGTTCCTTGGGGAAAGCAGTATGACAGTTCAACAGATTGAGCATGAAAATATGGAACGTAAGAACAGCTCAGTATAACGTATGCACTGTTGTAGTTGCTAGATAACTCTTTGTGGGCCAGTGAATTTTAACTCTTTAAAATGACATATACTAATTCACAAAATGTCTGTAAATGTGTGTAATCTTCATCAACCGACTACTTTAAAAATGAATTTGTAGTGCAACACGTATAGAAAAACTATACCCCCAAACAATGTAGGTCCCTATAAAAATATGTTGCATAAAACAGCTCTAAATAGAACTAGAAAAGTACTAAGGGCTGCTCCCTGGGATCATACAATTTACAGTGCACACAAACAAGCCAAGGATACATCTTAGGTCACATTAGTCAACTAGAAAGGGAAGTTTGAGAACAAACTTCATGTTGGTTTGAAAAACGTGAAGTCACTGAATAAAATCTGATTGGCTGTTGTTGGCTCTGCCCTCTTTTTCTAACCTTGTACCACAGTTACAGTGGTGTGAAAAACTATTTGCCCCCCTTCCTGATTTCTTATTCTTTTGCATGTTTGTCACACTTAAATGTTTCTGCTCATCAAAAACCGTTAACTATTAGTCAAAGATAACATAATTGAACACAAAATGCAGTTTTTAAATGAAGGTTTACGTTATTAAGGGAGAAAAAAAAAACTCCAAATCTACATGGCCCTTGTTAAAAAATAGCTTAACTGTGGTTTATCACCAAATCGATAGGTAAAATCTGATTGGCTGTTAACAGCTCCACCCACTTTTGGGCATCCAACAATCATCATATTTTCATTCAGGCCGACCCCATGACTATGTGATTCAAGTTTGGGTAGTGTAGCCTCAAAGCTGTAAGATTGGCAAGAGTTTCAATTTCCCTATAAAAATCAATGGGTTAAATTTGATTGGCTGTTGTTGGCCCCTCCCACTTTGGGTCATCCAACAAATGTTACTGTTTTATTCGGCGTGACCCCATGATTATGTTATTCAAATTTGGGGGGTATAGCCTCGAAGAAGTAAGAGTGGCAGCAGTTTAAAAATCTTCCCTGTCAAAGTCAATGGGAAAATTTGGGTGTTCGGAGCGGCGCCACAAAAACACGGGGGGTGGGATCGCTTAGAAAAGCACAAACCTGCTCCGCTATAGGGCGAAGAAGTGTGAAGAGTCTGGGTGTTGTACCCCTAAAACTGTAGGAGGAGTAGCGTTTAGAAAATGGGGGGCGCTAAGAATAAAAAAAGAAGAAAAAGTGGAAGAATAAGCAAAAGTCGAAGAACAGTATGTTGGGTTTTTCAAATAAACATAACTAATGGACAATGTTCTGTTTTTGCTCCCACACTTCCTGCTACAGTTAGAGCTGCATTATTTCCTGTCAGCTGATCTCTGAGTGAGCACATAAACCATAACAATAAACCATCTTTAATAGGGCACTGTTTGCTAAGTATTCATCACAAGATGTTACACACAATTTAGATCACTTTGTAAGGATTTTCTTTCTGTACCTGCATGAGATCCTCTGGCAGGCTATGACTATTTTTGATCTGTATGGTCTTTCTTAGGATAACTACACCAAAAAGCTGTAAATCATCCAAACAAGACCTGACTTGCTCTGGTAGCAAGAGGATAAAATGATCATTATTCTGCACAGCATGATTTTTTCACAATAGGTGTACAACTATAGTACAATTTTACTCCTTGTAAGGTAGCAATGCATACAAATATGAAGAACTATACACAATGCACAATTGCCTCAACATCTATGTCTTGACAACACCAACTGACCTCTACAGAACTGCCACTATACTGTATATGTTTCTGCTTCAATAGGGTAAAATTGTATATTACATGTTCAGAACTTAGAACTTTAGTTTGTAAATGTGTGTGTTCATACATATATCTAAGTACGCGAGAGCTCCCTGTGGCAGGGAATAAGCTAAATATGAAAAATATATACTGTAATCCACAAAGAAGTAGAAAGGGTGCTTTACTCATTTATTAGTGACAGTAACTGTCACTATGCAACACCTAGCTACTAAGTTATATATTTTTATGCATGTTTATAAATGACTAAAGGGCATTTTCATTACTAATAATCAATATTCAGTGTTAATAAATAATCAGAACTCATGTGACTGTTGGGTCCTTGCTAAAATAGTAAATTGCCAGAATATAAATTGGGGGTTAACACCATGAACATGCTGTCTTTCTGGAAGTGTGATTTAATCTGAGATACAAACAATATAAGTAACAGAGAAGTTTAGGTTTATAAAAGTATGCCAGTTGGCATAAGGTGGGCAAAACTCTACAGCACTTGTACCAATCTATTAAAAATATTTAGATTATTATTAATATATTACCTGTTATTTTGCCACTTAGTAACAATTAATGACTAAGGGCTTATAACACATAAAGTAAGGACATACAGTAGGCTGAAAGGTCTGGAGAGGAATACAGCAGCAGGGAACGTATGCATCCTACAGTTCATTTTCCATAAACTGTAGCCAGAAGTCTTTATTATTCATTGTTTGTGCCTGCTCAATGATGGTTTTTAGGTTAGGCTTTAACATTATGAATTAATCCATTAAACACTGGTATCTAGAAAGGGGAATGTAGTTTATGTATGTTGGTAATCTTTTCTCTTGGGTTTGTTCCATTTGCTATCTCTTGTATTTATCTTGGTAATGCATTGCATTTGCCTACAGCATCCATCTATCATATCCGCTGGAGCTATCATACCCATTTACAGTATCTATCTGAACACATGCTCAGTATGCAGACTCCCTCAGAAAAATGTTAACCTCAAATGCTAAAAAAAAGTGGCTAGGATTTTTAAGATTTCCATCTAGCCAATACGTGAAATCAAACCCTACTGTGCTCTCTTATGTTCTGTCAGTCATCCTTTCCACTGCTGAAGCAGTTAAGTCGGCTGGAGGCCATTTACTTTTCTAATTACAATAAAACAATAAATCAATAGGCATGGTGCTGAAAATACTGAGACAAATAAATCACTTCTGAGCGCCCATAAAGAAATTCACTAAAGAAGATGCATCAATGTCACTTGTGCTACAGGTCAAAATGTTAACTACTTTAGTGATCATTTCTGAAGACTGGTTTGCAGTGTCATACAGGGAGTCTGCAGTTAATAGGGAGGCACAATGCAATGTGGCAGGCTCGTGACACCCCATCTCATAATTCTACAGCCAAAATTGCCTGGTGAGGTCTATTAATTTGACACAACATAGTCAAATGATTTATGAGGCTTAGGCATATATCTATAAGAAACACAAAAATTATTACTTCATGTAAATGAACAAAAGTAATATAAACGCCATTGCAGCCTCCATACTAATTCAAGTTGTAATAAATACATTATATTTGACTCAAGATATATCTCTTAACTGGTTAAAATACTGCAATAGATTTGGAAGCACAGGTATGGGACCTGCTATTCACAATGCTTAGCACCTGGGGTTTTCTGGATAAGGGGTCTTTCCAAAATTTGGATTCCGATACCTAAAGTCTACTAGAAAATTATGTAACCATTAAATAAACCCAATAGGATTGTTTTGCCTCCAATAAGGATTAATTGTATCCTAGTTATGGTCAAGTACAAGGAACTGTTTTAATATTATAGAGAAAAAGGAAAATGTTTTAAATTGTTTGCTTAAAATGGAGTCTATGGGAGAGGAATTTCCTGTACTTCAGGGCTTTCTGCATAACAGGTTTCTAGATAATGGATCCCATACCTGTAATGGTTTCTAATTTCAGAGAAAAAGGGCATTTTTAAAAATGTAATTATTTGAATAAAATTGACTCTATTGGAGATGGCCTTCCTATCATTTGGAGATTTTTGTATAACAGGTTTCTGAATAATAGATCCTATACCTATACAGTGGCTTGCAAAAGTATTCGGCCCCCTAGAACTTTTCCACATTTTGTCACATTACAGCCACAAACATGAATCAATTTTATTGGAATTCCACGTGAAAGACCAATACAAGGTGGTGTACACGTGAGAAGTGGAACGAAAATAATACATGATTCCAAACATTTTTTACAAATAAATAACTGCAAAGTGGGGTGTGCGTAATTATTCAGCCCACTTTGGTCTGAGTGCAGTCAGTTGCCCATAGTCATTGCCTGATGAGTGCTAATGACTAAATAGAGTGCACCTGTGTGTAATCTAATGTCAGTACAAATACAGCTGCTCTGTGACGGCCTCAGAGGTTGTCTAAGAGAATATTGGGAGCAACAACACCATGAAGTCCAAAGAACACACCAGACAGGTCAGGGATAAAGTTATTGAGAAATTTAAAGCAGGCTTAGGCTACAAAAAGATTTCCAAAGCCTTGAACATCCCACGGAGCACTGTTCAAGCAATCATTCAGAAATGGAAGGAGTATGGCACAACTGTAAACCTACCAAGACAAGGCCGTCCACCTAAACTCACAGGCCGAACAAGGAGAGCGCTGATCAGAAATGCAGCCAAGAGGCCCATGGTGACTCTGGACGAGCTGCAGAGATCTACAGCTCAGGTGGGGGAATCTGTCCATAGGACAACTATCAGCCGTGCACTGCACAAAGTTGGCCTTTATGGAAGACTGGCAAGAAGAAAGCCATTGTTAACAGAAACCATAAGAAGTCCCGTTTGCAGTTTGCCACAAGCCATGTCAGGTGCTCTGGTCAGATGAGACCAAAATGGAACTTTTTGGCCAAAATGCAAAACGCTATGTGTGGCGGAAAACTAACACTGCACATCACTCTGAACACACCATCCCCACTGTCAAATATGGTGGTGGCAGCATCATGCTCTGGGGGTGCTTCTCTTCAGCAGGGACAGGGAAGCTGGTCAGAGTTGATGGGAAAATGGATGGAGCCAAATACAGGGCAATCTTGGCAGAAAACCTCTTGGAGTCTGCAAAAGACTTGAGACTGGGGCGGAGGTTCACCTTCCAGCAGGACAACGACCCTAAACATAAAGCCTGAGCAACAATGGAATGGTTTAAAACAAAACATATCCATGTGTTAGAATGGCCCAGTCAAAGTCCAGATCTAAATCCAATCGAGAATCTGTGGCAAGATCTGAAAACTGCTGTTCACAAACGCTGTCCATCTAATCTGACTGAGCTGGAGCTGTTTTGCAAAGAAGAATGGGCAAGGATTTCAGTCTCTAGATGGGCAAAGCTGGTAGAGACATACCCTAAAAGCCTGGCAGCTGTAATTGCAGCAAAAGGGGGTTCTACAAAGTATTGACTCAGGGGGCTGAATAATTACGCACACCCCACTTTGCAGTTATTTATTTGTAAAAAATGTTTGCAATCATGTATGATTTTCATTCCACTTCTCACATGTACACCACTTTGTATTGGTCTTTCACGTGGAATTCCAATAAAATTGATTCATGTTTGTGGCTGTAATGTGACAAAATGTGGAAAAGTTCAAGGGGGCCGAATACTTTTGCAAGCCACTGTGTGTGTGTGTGTATATATATATATATATATTATATATATAATATATAATATATATATATATATATATATATATATATACAATACTCATTTTTACTTAAGTAAAATAACTATATACTTATTATTACAGTGATGCCTCTATGCTGCCTCTTGTATTAAATATTTTTTTTCTTCTCCTCACCAAATGATGAATAATGAGTTTCCGGATAATGGATCCCCTACCTGTACTTTATATAAACTGCACAAGATTCTGTATCAATCATCAACTTTAACACATTAGAAACATCATTGGATACTAATCCAAGGTTAGCATGAGTGCAAATGTTATTCTAGGATTCTAAAAGAACCGTGATCTGGGACACACCATGCTGTTAAGCCACTAGCTGCAAGGTAGGATATGGTGAATAAATCTGCTACCTTTTTTGTTTAAGCTTTTTTTGAAGGGCTGTTTTAATAAATCACTTAGCATTTGTGGTTTCAAAAACTTCTAAAATCATGAAAATTAGAATGTTTATATATGGGCCTCCCCCAATTTAGAGCTTTATATCATATGTGCTTTTATCAAAACAATAAAGTGACATGATAAAACCAACATTTAGAAGTACACTGAACAGTGATATGTGTCCTTTATAAAGTGTAGTTGCAATTTAAAATTGTTTAACTTAATCCTTTTGTATTGCTTTAAGGCAGCAGCATATATTGGATTTGGTGGGGTGTCATTAGAGTAACACAAATTGAGTCCTATACAATTAGGTGCCATACATTCAGTGGTGAAACTACCAGGGTACATTTGCACTAGCACCTAAACCCTTCACTCCCATGGGGCATACTGGGGATACCACAGTAAGTTGTAAACCACAGTAAGGCAGATAAGTATGGGGGGTGTGCGAGGAGCGTGCAGGAGTAATGGACCTACGGTCAAATTTTGACCTATGGCTCCTATGGCTTTAGTAATGTTACTGAATAGGTAACTAGGGCTCAATGCATAATAATATGCTTAGATAGTAAATTGTTTGGCTATAGCTCATTATAAGTATAGTCAGTTTCCACCCTACAAATGTGGCTAGTAACTCTCAAACTGGCTCCTTCAGTCATGCCATTTTCTATAGCTTTAAATACATAAATGCTAGGAGCTACTCCCTAAAGGTCTAAATATATACAGTGCCTATAAAGTGTACACCCCTTGTCAAAAAACAAAATTGAATCCACTGTGATTTAATGTTCTATGACAATAACATGACAACTTTCTAGAGTTTAATACTTTTTATAGGCACTACACCACCCTAAATATTAGCACTGTAGCTTTCATATACTTTGTCAACCTTGGTCAATGGGTAGGAGGTGCTATGCCAACAAGAACTCCTCACTTGCCTATGTTACCCCAAGACTCGATTATTCCATAATATTGTCTCATGGAGACAAAGACTTTCTTCTAGCTGAAGGTGATTCTTCTTTTCTTTAGTCCTCAGGGATTACTTTTTGTTCTTTCTGTTTACTTGTGCACATACTGGTCCTCAGGTTATTCTTTGAACTGACCTTTAATTTTTCATATAGTTTTATCCAGTAATCATATCCACTTATAAGCCCTTTTTTCCAGTGATGAAAACCTTTATTTTGACATTTTTCCCCCTTAACTAGAACATCTCCTTCTAGTTATGAATTCAACAGCTTCCCTCTGATCTTTCTCCTATTCTGACACTTATTTGTGTTAACACCTGCTTAATACTGCACTGCATATTCAAGTAAGGGCTTACCAATGTCAAGACCAAGATGCAAGGTTCACCATTTCAAGTCATTCTATAAGGAATGTTCTCTTAGTTACAACTCCCTTTAGAAAAAAATCTACTCAAATGTAATTATCTTTTTCCTAATTACCCAATACCCACTGCTTACAGTGACTACAAAATCCTTTTAGCATCACTCAAACCTTGGAAAAAACAAACTTTCATAAATGTACTGAACCTGTGCATCAATCAGCACACCACTGGGCCCTATAGGGCCTCTGAATGAAGACCTGTTTCCTCTGTCCTCTATTCTTACTATATTGTACAAATAGTAAAAGAGGTGAAGTGAACTGTTTTTTTAAATGAATACATAAATTAAATCAGAAGGACTTGCAGCATTCGGATATGGATTTTAAAGACGAAGTCACTTTAAAGACGAAGCCTGTACAGCATGTAGAACACTGGTAGCAATGCATTCATTGTGTATTCATGGGGGCACATTTACTAATCCACGAATCCGAATGGGAAAAATTCGGATTGGAAACGAACATTTTGCGACTTTTTTGTATTTTTTGCGTTTTTTTCATCACCGTTACAACTTTTTCGTAAATTGTCGCGACTTTTTCGTAGCCATTACGATTTGCTCGTATATTTTCTTATTGAGCGCTCGTAAACGGCGGGCAAACCTGCATGCATTGCATGATTTTGGAAGCCTCCCATAGGACTCAATGGCACTCTGCAGCTCCAACCTGGCCCAAGGAAAGTCACGATACTGAAGCTTGAATGAATCCAAAACTTTGGTACTCAGCATGATGGCTACGAAAAAGTCGCGACAAATCGCGCAAGTCGTAACGGCTACGAAAAAGTCGCGACAGTTTACAAAAAAAATCGCAAAATACCGATCGTTACGAAAAAAACGCATTTGGACACTTTTCGGACGTTCGTGGATTAGTAAATGTGCCCCATGGTGTTGCTATGTCACAATGTAGAAAAACAGGGAAGATTAACTTTTTAAAAAGACTTACCAACCAGGGACATGAGGATAGCATTTAGAGACTTGGGGGTCCCTAACATATCAGTACCCCCCATCCCCTAGGTTTTAGAGTTGTTTTCTCCATTAAATAATTCAGGGGCTGATTTATCTTCAACTGAAAGAGGACTTTCCAAAAATATTTTCAACCATCAATCTCTGTTAAATCATTATCAAATTAGCTTACCAGTTTGATCTTAATGATGGGCCAAACTGATCATAAGCAAAGTTTAATATACAAAAGGATTTCAAGGATTCATCAGCTCAGGCAACCTTAAAACAATAAAAACTAATATAATGTCACAACTGTTTGACTCTTCGGGAAGCACCTTCTAAAACTCCAAACTGATGATAGGAACAATTAAATTGATCCACAACGCATTAATTACTACAAGTGATTGGTATGGATCAATCAGAATTGATGGATTTATAATGATCCATAGTAAAGGGTTCCTAGTACGATTTCACAGGTAATTAACAGTATCCTCAACCAAAATCGGTTAGCATGGATTCTTAGATTTTTCATTCAACAGTAGCTAGGGCTAGGACTAGCACCACACATTTAGTTAGTCTTCCATATAGATCAATAGATATTATACTGGAAATCCTTAAAATAAGATATGTTTTCCTATTATTAACTATTATTTTATATGAATTTTAAATATACTGTATTAATAAATAATTAGATGCCATTTACAGCATATATAAAATGCAAACACCATTTCTCAATTGTCATGCGTTTGCTAGCCCTAGAAACCCAGATGTTTGCTGTGATGTATCCTGCAGTGATTTCTTGCCAACTTTAGATAGTTACCATCATTATGCCTCAGGCACACTTCACTAACTCCAACTAAAGCACAGATAATGCAATTGAATTCTAACTACTTTCTTAAGACAATATCCTAAATCCAGCTCAGCATTAATGTCGGAATTACAGGTAGAGAACCGAGATATTTTTATTCAGCAATTTCAGCATTTTCCTTGATTATTTTCCAGCTACACTAAAACAGTAGGCAGGTCCATCTGTGATTGATTGTTTCTTGGTTTCACAGTTTTATTTTCATAGTGTAAATGTTTCAAGCAGACAAAAATAAACACAATTACAGTATGTTGTTATTTATTTATTTAGCACGGTAAATTATAATAATGTAGCCCAAGTAAAGCTTGAACAAGGGCATACGCATTATACTGAGAAAATGAACTGGTATTTCTCATTTCTGTTAGTAGCCGGCTAACAGAATGTAATGTAATAATACACATCTAGATTTTTCTCCCCTCAGTAAATGCATAACCAATAATAATGGGAAACAAATTAGTTGCGAGACAGTCTTCTGCCTATTGACTTTTTTGTCATTGCCACTCAATCTGAATTCCAGATAGTTATGAGAAACCACGAATGGAAGGAGAGTGGCTCTGTTAGCTTTGCTCTATAAAAAGACATCTTGTGTTCCATGATTAAAGTCTGTAACCTTGGTAATCAGAGCACTCTGCTGTCAAATAATTAATTTTGAAATTTCTTGGAAAAAAATGCCTATTACTACTGAGAAAAAAATATATCACCTTTCCTGCATTTTAATCACTTTGTATTTTGAAAAAAAAGATAAAAGAACAACTTCCTGACCTATTCATACTAAGCGTTGTTCCTATATGAGAATGTCTGCTAAATTAAGTTATTTCTAGTTATTTCTAAGCCCATAACATTACATTTGCCAGTTTTCTGCCCAATTTAGTCAAATTTCTCTGCAAAGGGGCAGCATCCTAAATGGAATGTATAGTTTTGCAAAATTTAGTATCATCAGCAACAATAGAGATAGTACTAACAATTAGGGAAGCACCAATTCCCAAATTCGGTTCAGGAATCCAAGCATTTTTTAACAAGATTTGAAAGAATCCAAGAGCTGAACCGAATCCAAATCCTATATAATGCTAAAGAATTGCCACATGTCAATTCAAGTGTGCATTTTTCACACAAACCGTTATATCTGTCCACATGCCAGCAACTTCAGGCAGGGCAGTGGGCTCATATTTGGTAGGGCGGGTTCAGGCTGACCTCGGCACATCAATTGAGGGTAGTGGGCAGGTTTGGGTTAAGCTCTTCCGCTTACCCTCCCCGCTCATGACCTAACACTGCCGGCTTCCTTTTCCGGCTCTCTTATTTATAGGGGCACCCTCGACATGCCCCTTCCCTTTTGTGACATCATTGTGGGGTGGCACGGGTCTATAAATAGAGGAGAGAAGCCGGGTCGGGCAGGGTTAGGGTTGGGAGTGGGCGGGTTAAGGAGGGGCACATTACTACCCAGCAGTACTCCACTAACAACACAAGTTTAATTTGAAAATGCTCCATTTACCATCACTCCTTGTAATCTACTTCTCTCTCAAGTACAAATACAATTCCTTTAACGGTAGCTGCCTCATGGTAGGCCAGTTGTCCCAGCAGGACTTGAGCTTACAAAAAAACTTCCATATATCCAATTATCTGAAATCTACAGTGCTGGGCTTGACTTTAAACAAGTTCAAAGTAATAAAAACATTTTACTTTACTATCTTTGAGCCTGGAATGAGATTCTATGCTATTCAGTTTACTTGTGCAACTGTAAATGCTGGTCAACAGGACTTAAGCTCATGATGTTTCCCCATGACTTGGGCTATAATCAATAACTTTCTATTACAAGCAAGATCAACAAGCCACATAAATAAATTGCAAACTTCTTGCTCAGCCACATTCACTTTGTCTTTTTAAACCAAAAATCATTAACAGGCAAAGTGTTGAAAGTGCTGACTCGGTTCCAACAAAGGCAACCACCAATTCTGCATCCGTCACATTTTCAGCAGAATTTTAACCTCAAGGTTTTTCTATCTACAAAGGCATACTCTTCCGCCAGGAAAAGACAACTTGGTGAAATAATGTCATATTCAATATCTGATATATTTATTTATTTACTCTTCAAGTAAATAAATTTATAACTCTCCAAGGTACAACTCTTTACCATATATAAAAAGCATATACAAAGCCTAAAAACAACTTGAAATACTATCTCGAGCTCAAAAGATATGGGTTTTTTTTTTATTTTAAAACCTTTATAGTCCCTTTACTGCAATGGGAAGCTGACTTCTGTCATAGTTATCCATCAATTCTTTTAAAGTCTGGGGTATAGTATCTGTCCTCTATTAAAAAAAAGAAAAAAAGGATAGTACACAGTATAATATAGCATTAGCAATTGAGAAAGATAATTATATGTTTAACATGTGAGGGTGAAAAAAAGGCTTACATCTGCACATGAAAAACATGGAAAATAGGTAAAGTATACAACAAACTAGATAGTGCAGGGATCAGTAGTAAGGGAGCTTTAAGTGCCATTGAGAAGCCAGAGAAAATAATGTAATCTAGATCTTTGGGGGTGGTGCAATATGAAATACCACAACACAGTAATATAGGCATTAATAGAGATGGCCCTCAAATCCTTTCAGCACGCAATTAGATTCCAATTTAATGTTGACATACAGCTAAAGCTGATCTTACTGATGCATTGGATGCCTCTTGCACACAAATTTCCAATTAATTTCAATTAAAACAGGATGTGACCATGTGTCTCCCAATATTCAGTAAGGTCTACTGTCTTCTGCATCTTTGCTCAGCTTCATTTTTAGGTATAGCTATCACTTAACTTTGTCTATACTGAATCCATGATTATGCCCCTGGAGTAGTGAGACACATTTGAAACACATTATATAACTGCTGCTCTATTTAAAGGTCCAAGAACACCAAAATGAAAAATATCAATTTGACTTGACATTCAGTATCATTTATTTCTCTCCATTACAGTAAAAAAAATCCTTGAAGCAGAGGTTCTGGTTTATATTGCAGTGTGTTTGCTATCAGTGCAAAGCTCCAACTGCTGTATTGTGTTTAATGGAACCTAAAACAATGGATGTTTATGACCTGCCCACAAAAGCCTTGCCATACGATACTACATGTATTTTTAAATAAAAATAGAATGCTTCTTAAAAAAAATACAGAAGTTTTGAATGCTGAAGTTAACACGATAATAAGTTAGCAAGTTCAGTTATTAGTGTAAATTCACGTACAGGTATGGGACCTGTTATCCAGAATGCTTGGGACCTGGGTTTTTCTGGATAAGGAATCTTCCTGTAATTTGGATCTCCATGACCTAAGTCTGCTAAAATTCATTTAAATATTAAATAAACCCAATAGGCTTGTTTTGCCTCCCATAAAGATTAATTATATCTTAGTTGGGATCAATTACAAGGTACTGTTTTATAATTACAGAGACAAAAGAAAACATTTTTAAAAATTAGAATTATTTTATTATAATGGAGTCTATGGGAGATGGCCTCTCCGTAATGCGGAACTTTATGGATAACGGGTTTCCGGATAAGGGATCAAATAACTGTAGTATAAATTTGACTGTATATGCTACAAAAAGCCACGTTTCATAAGAGACACATGTTAATTATTCTCTAGATAATGCAGCTCATTTTACTGTGGCAACGAAGGAAACATATTAAAAGTAATTAATAGTGACTGTCTGTAGCAGCACTCGTTTATTTATTTAGGTTTGACAGGTCTACTCTTCACGCTAGCAGCTTTTCAGTGTCGTGTTACCCTGCAGGCCAGAAACGCAACTATTATTCAACCCTCAAGTCTCTGTGAGATAATTGGATTTAGACCTTAGATATCACTTGCGACTCTCCTCTGGAACGCACAGCTCAACCACTTGGGGATTGTGGTAATCCAGACAGCACCAAAACCCCATTCCCTGTCTATGTGAAAAATGACTTATTTACAGTTGACGACTAGAGCCTTTAGAAAGGCGCCATTGAGGAAAGATTCAATTAATCACAATGAAACCCCACCGGTTGTATGATGGTGCTCATGCTTGGCAAGCAGACAAAGAAATAATGGGAAGAAATCAAACAGCCTTAACTAACTTAATGATCTGAGAAACTACTAATGTTTTACAGGAAAAACTAATTACAGTACTTGCATTTTTTTTTTGTTTTTTTATCTTCAACTAGATATGAAGGCTAGAAGTGTTAAAGTTTAAGTATAACTTATATTAGACATTAGATGAAACAAAGCACTGGAAATTCACCAGGATCACCAAACTACTTCATAGCAGAACTCAACATCAGTTATCATTCATAAAACATATAAAGTGGCTTGAATTAAAGATCAATGAACACCAGGTTGTTTATCTTTACAAGTGTAAGAAAAAAATGAAGCATTTTACTGGAAAGTTGCTTGTATTTTTGGGATTCTATCAGAATCCCTTTACTGAAGTTTGTCTTTATTGTAGATCGCATAAAATCAGTAGCAGCATCAGATGCCTGACATGTTATGCGTGCTCCCATCCTTAATTAAAGGAACAGAATGATGAGTAGACCTGCATGTATATAGTGAATTCACACAGCACCCTCTACAATTATTATTTTTGCATAACATAAAAATTAAAAACATAGAACAGATGCATAGAATAGTTCTCCTTTAAGGTCTAAGGTACAGGTAAAGGATCCATTATCTTAAAACCCATTATTCAGAAAGCTCCAAATAAGGGGAAGGCTACTTCTCCATTCCATTATAATGAAATAATTCAAATATTTAAAAATTATTTCTTTTTTTTAAGTTATAATAAATCAGTGCATTGTACTTGTTCCAACTAAGCTATAATTAAACACCGAAACAGTCCTATTGAGTTTAAAGTTTAAATTATTTTTTCCAAGATTTAAGGCATGGTGATCCAAATTCCGGAAATATCCCTTTTCCAGAACCCCCCCCCCCCCCAAAGCATTCTGGATAACTAAATGCCAGTTTGGTATTATCAGAAGAGCTACCCATTTTACCAACTCATCTACCAATTGCCATACTCTTAGCACTTGTTTATATCTCTGGTGCAGCTCAAAGTGCATCTCCACCAACTGCCAGTTGTTCCTTTTCATGTGGCATAAGGCGTGGTGTACAAAAAGTGACTACAAGGGAGCCTTGCACTTAATGCCTGCCGTGAACAGGTATTTATTTCTCTCTCTGGAATGATATATAAGTGAATGATCTGTTATGAAGCAAAACACATATTACTACGCATGCATACATACAAATTTAACAATGTGAGTTCCACTGGTTGTAGAATATGCAGAGAGGGCACTCAAGTTACAGAAAGTCAGTGCTATAGATTCCTGTGTCTGTGTGTGTTTTCCCATTCGGTGCAAACTGGCTGGGGCTCAGAGGGTTAAATAAAATTATTTTTAAAAGCGGAAGTTATGTGACAGTTTTAGCTTGTTAATATTTTTACAATTGATTTTGATTTACAGCCCAGTACTACTAATATACCATGTCCAGCTGATCATTAGTCCTGAGTGGTTTAGAAAACCTGTAGAATGAACTGTACCCCCTTCATGATCCTTATTTAGCTCTGCAACTGTGTAATTTTCAGTATTATAAGTGACCTGTCTAATGATATCTGAGAAATGTACTACCTTCTGAACTTAGCAGCCGGAAAATTACATCCCAGCAGGTGGTCCATTGTTAGAGATTTGGCTCCCTTGACTTTATAATTGCTAATTAATGCATAGTATGAACTGTGGAAAAGGCTACCAGCTCTGTTCGTGAAAAGTGGTAGCATGTGTCTGTTTATACAACAGCCATAAACATCTAGTAATCGCCCATTAAAACCATAAATGATTAAAGAATGTTGGGCATGCAGAAATTGCACGTATTTAATTAGGTTATAAAGCAGTATACTTTGCTATAAGTACTTTCTTGATACTGTGTGCATTCACATTTTACGGGAGTGATTCAAACTGCACTAAGCCAATAAATACTGACTGCTGATTGGTTCTAATAGGCTGCAGAAACCAGGCGAACATTGTTACCGCTTGAGGCTAATTCCTCTATCTCTTTGCCGTTTGATAGAAAGTGGTGCTTAGTGTGAGTGCACAAAAGTATTCATGTATAGGTGCATAACATTGCTTAAAATGGTTTATTTAGTATGCATATATTGCAGATTTGTTGCTTGTTTTTACTTCCATACGCAAATAAAATCAACACTTTACACAGATCTTCTGGAAAGAATTAATTAATTTTCTTATTTCCTCAATGAAGGGGCCAGCATGGCAGCTCCTACTCATAAAAACAATGATAATAAGACCCTCTTTGCAGAATTATTTAAATCAGTTGGTACCATTTATAAATACACAGTGTAAAATGTCTGTTGGTGACAATTTCAGCAGCAAACAGCTAAGAATTAGCTTGTTTCTTGAGACCGGACATTCAAGCAAAACCTGAACAATGTTCTACAGCAAATGTCACAGCAAACAGTTCTCTGCAAGGGTGGCATTTTGCACAATGTGTTCAACCACTCCCCATGTAGGAAAAACTTACTCTGGAAACAATTTGGTTTCAGTCTCCAGTAGGAATGTTGCCTGGTACATTTTTGCAGTAAAAGTGGATCAGAGCCCTCTCCATGTCTGTTTAAGAAGCCCAGGTGCTGTTTTTGGAAGACATTGACAACACAGGGACCTTTTTCCATGAAAAATTGTAGCATAGTGTAAAGGAACATCTATAACAAGGTAGGACAAGCTATTGCTGAGCTAAAATGCCTAAACCACAATGTAATTTCACATTCCCATTGCCTTTCCACAAGACTTTGCCACTTTCATCCAACGCTATTCTCCATTTATATAGGCAAATGGAAAAATTATTGAAGATTTATGGATAAATGAATGCTACTTTGAAATTAACCAACTCAAGCACAAAACCATTGCTGCACTGCTGCCTTTCTCCTGCCTTTCTCCTGCCTCCTGTTCCTAATTAGGTCACTTGAGCCTATTGCTGCAGGGGAAACCTAAAGCTACCACCACCTATGAACCAGGTGGTAGTTACAGGGTTCTTACATTGGCCTTTGTCAGACGCTGCAGCGCAGTTGAAGAAATAGGGCAAACAAATCACTCTCATGCTGAAAGCTGGGAATTACACTAACTAGACATATAACATTTTCTATGTCCAGTTGGAGTAATTTCCAGCATTCAGCAGGGCGTGATTTGCACTGCTGTGTCAGTTTTAGCCTAGAATGCACATTTCTCCTCCTATAAGTCACCAATATAATTTGTAGGTTTAGAGGTTACACATATTTTAGTGATTTTAAACTGTTGCTGCTGATCTTTAAAGCATGTGAGCCCATCCTAAGCCAGAACAAGGAAGCTTGGGAGCACAGGAACGATGGTGCCACCACACTCTGCAGTAAGGTACACGCACCATCCCCAGGTTAATGGGTTAGAAAATGTGGGCATTGTAAAGTGCCTAAGAACTTGCTAACCCCCCAGGGAGTTTTTACTTTATTAGTCATATTTGAAATATGTGCTGTTAATACTAATAACATACAGTATATGTAGGTGTATACATTCAGTTTTTACCAACATATACTGTATACATTTGTATATATGCATACTATATATGTATTTGTACAGTAAGTAAAGTATTTTAAATAAAATGTATATAATCTAAAGTTTTAATGGCTTTCACTTTTTATTGCCTTTGCAACATACTGACCTTCAGTTGCTCATTTAGGTGAAATAAAAATCCACGTCATTAGAACACACATCAAGGACCTGCCATCTCCATAGAGGGTAGGGACACATAATTAAATTGCTATGCTTACACTTCAGGTTCAGAGCAGTCCCAGCATTACCTAGTTTCCATGCTCTGAATGAAAATAATTCAGTTCACTTCACAAGAGAGGTACTTGTTAGAGATGAGTGACTTTATACACAATATATCTGTCACACAAGTCAAGTCTGCAAGACACTCCATTGTCCATTCATGACAATCTGGGCAAAGACATATGACATTTTGCGTGATATCTGTCTGATTCCATTAAAATCAGTGTAACTATTTTCATTACAAAATAGTAAGCAATTAGAGAACCCCAACACGGGGAAGCTCAATATGCAAAACGGGGGGGGGGGGGGGGGGGGGGGGGTCAAAATCTGTATAACTTTTAAGAGTATCTGAATATCTGAAACTTTATTTTATACCTTAATAATCTCACTCTTTACTATTTTGTCTTAAGAAAATGATCCTTGGCAAAAACGAAAACACAGATTTCAGGTTCTTTATTTATTTTCTATATTTTCATAAAGGGCTCCAGAGTAAAACTACAGTAGAATGTTGATTCCTATGAAACCGAAGACTTTCATGTGGAATTGGATTTCAAATCATATTGTATGTAATTATCCCAACCTGACAGAGAAAAAAATATCACCTAGAGACCACGGGGAGCAGTATGAAAATCACACTCCTCATTACCTGGTGACTTACATTAATCATTCCATTCACTTAGAAAAAGGAAAAAAAATTATATGGGTTAGTGCTTCATGAGACGGAAATGACTTCAGTAAATTCTTTATGGCATTATTCAGTTCGTACAGTCTGTACTTCCTGCTATATTCCAGCAAAAGAAAATATGATATCAGCTTCCCAGACAGAGAATGAAGACATATTTATCATTGAAGGATTTAGGCCAGTTCTCATGCTCCAGCACTGAGAATGTTTGAAAAGTGAGACATGAATACTGTACAGCTATTGAGCACAGTTCTCTCTAGCCTATGTGTTTGTACAGAGTCAAATTGGCATTTCTGGGCTAATGTTATTCTCGGATACATTTAGCAGTTCTGTAACTTATTTCTGAATAGCCCTGAAGTGTGTAATGTCACATTATTGCACGTTTAAAGCTTAATTATACAATGATACAGTTCAACGGCTTACAAAGTTTCCCGCACAGTAAACACCACAAAGTCTGATTGTGAATACAGCTACCTGCTCTGACAAACTGGCATGCCTTCTGTTCCAATGAAAATACAAAATAGAAAGAAATGATAGAAAGCATGAGTACAATTTTGATGAAGGTGATGAGAAAAGAAAAACGTTGGCACATATCAACAAATTTTTAAAAGAAAAAAGTAATGTTTAACTCAGGCTTTGTGACCTATAAAATAATTTTGCCTTCTAGTCTACCAAACAGTGCTGTTCCCAACTCCATTGTGATTTATCTCTATTAAATAGGGGATGATTTACAAACACATGGGAAAAATTGCACTAGTGCAGTTGTCCATAACAACCAATCAGCAATTAGTTCTAATTGGTCTTCTATAAGTTAGAAAATAAAGGCAATGATCTTATTGGTTGTTATGTGTAATTGTGCTCTCTACACCTGATGTTTTAAAAAATACCACTATTGTTTTTCCCTTCCAGGTTATAGCAAACAAAAAACTCCTTTTCACAACAAAGAGTTACCTTAGCCAGTGCAGTAAATTGCCTCACATGCCAAATATTTCAGTGGGATTTCGGGGTAAATTAGGTTTAGCCCTCTTGTTAATAGAAATTTGTTAGAAAGGTGAATTTTGCAAACCCTCTAGCCTTGCATTGTTCCACAGGAGCCCTAGCAGAATGGATGCCAGCAGTGCAATTTAACCTTGGTCAGCGAGAGCATCTTCTAAATTCTTACCTAAGCATGTTTATGACAGCCGTCAATTCAGAAACTGTTTATCAAAAAGGAAAGATGACAGGAAAATGCTGAGTTGATATGACAGTTCTGACAAAAAACTGTTAAGGCGTGCATCCCCGAAGGAAATGTTTCTGCAGTCTACCAGATGGCCGGTGATCAGGGGAAATGGTTAAAGCTAGCAATGCAGAAACTGGTTAACGGCTTGCCGCTACAGTCAAGTAAATAAAAACCCAAAACAAACAAGGGATATGTTATCTCTTGCATTATCAGCAGTGGATGATTTTGTGCTTTGGCCAAGACACAAACTCACTACTGTTACAAAAGAGAAAGAAGTGAAGCATTTACTGCATAGAAGTACATACCAGGAGATCAGGCGAGGGGAAGGGAGAACAATTGCCAAAAAGGAAATATTAATGCATAAGAATAAAAAAAAAACATATTTCAAAAGGTAAACAATGTAGGGAAAAATCTTACTCATCATCCTACAACCGTATTTGTCAAAGATACCAAAATTAAAATCCTCTTAGCCTATAGTCAAACATGTAAACAGAAATGACACGGAATTAAGAGCAATTTTGTCATTTTAATCATATGCAATGGCCACAACTCAGTTATACCTAGCCATTCCCATGTTATTTCCAAAAACCCTCCCCTCTGTAGTAGCCCCACCCAGTTTATATTAACAATAAAAATTTATAATGCTTCTCTGTTGAATGGCACCACCAATTACTGTAGCAATCATCTGTTTTATTTACACAAGTAAAAATCCATATGTTTGTTTTTGTTTGGCTGTAGCCTAACACTGTTTTATCCAAAACATAATAAAGGGTTAACACAGTTTCAGTCGATAGTGTAGAAATCTTACCCTTTGTGGAGATGGGTCCGGGTGCTCATGCCCCAGACCTTCAGCTTAGGGAGCCATAATGGAAAAAATCACAAAGGAAATAATGTTGTCAGGCACTCCGATTTCCCAAAAATGTATAAAGTTTATTTAATCCATATATAAAAGAACAAAGAGAAGCTATGCCTATGATTAAGTACCCTATTGGTACGAAACGTGTAAGGCTTCTCTTTTATATATGGATTAAATAAACTTTATACATTTTTGGGAAATCAGAGAGCCTGCCAACATTATTTTTTTCTTTGTGATTTTAACACTGGTTTATGTCAGGAGTAGATTACTTGTAACTTCAGGCACAGAACAGCTTTTTGGGAATGAGATATTATATAGTGGTCAGTGATGAAATTACTGACTGACTGACATGCTGTGAATTTCTTCTACTGAATGGTAGGGGTATTTACTTGTATAGGAAATCCATCATGTGCAATAGCCTTATTCAGGTGTGAATTTTACCCAAATGTGTAAGATATTAAAGGGTAAGAAAATGAGTGTCTTGGTTTATTCACTGTAGAGTATATGCTCTATGGTCACCAAGCATCAGTTATAGTAGGAGAAACTGGTTGGAATCTAAATCACCAGTTGCAATAACAGCATGAAGCAACTCTGAAAAGATTGCAAATCATTTGACTTCCCTGAAGCCTACAAGATCCCCACCACTTAGATTCCACCCAGAAACAATCATTGTTTTTTTGAAGCAACAACAACATATGAGTTTCCCTCTTCATGAATACATTTCAGCAGTGCTTAAGCCCCTCACCTCTACTGTGACCTTCCTTTTAATATAGAGACTCCTGAATCATTTCACACACATAATCATAAAATGTAATACTTTAGGTCAAATGCTTCCCATACACATCATATCTTCTGCTTCTTGTTATACCCTTTGGCACAAACAATAAATATAAACGGCCCTGTTTATGATACTTTAATAACCACATAATGCAATGAATAATTATAATGTACACATTTGAAGGGTTGTTGTTTCTAAAGATTCACAGCCAACAGCCTCCTACAGTAGGTCTTACATTTGTAGTTAGCATTAGAAGGTTGGCAAGGACAAATCATTTAGTAAATCTGACTAATGACGAGAGACAAAGAATGAAAACACACACAGAATACACGGAGTTAAAAGCACTTGATGAGATAATTTGAATGATAATTAAATTTACATCAGTTGCTTGCTGGGTTGTAAGTCCCAAGGGATGTTCACTGTAAATATGTTACGCGTTCATTGTAGCAACTGCAATTAGTAAGTAACATTGAACATTCTTCCAAGCTTGAATCAAGTGTTTGATCATTTCCTCAGCAGAAAATTAACACCCAGAGATGCATTTCCAAGAGGTTATTTGGCAGTGAAGAGAATACAGACAAATGGTATTAAGGAGAATAATGTACACAGACACAATCTATGAGATCAATGTTAGCCATTAGACAACTGTAGAGTGATGCTTTAAAAAGGAAAATAGATGCAGATGACAATTAGATTGCTTGTGGTAGCACCAGTTAGTCCGAATGTGTTGCCTTGAGAAGTCCAATTCTATTCCAATCATTTATGCTTGAAGCACTCAGTGTCTGAGAACTAACACCTATCTGAATCGTTAATTTCCATTGCAAATCTCATGTGAGAAAAACAGATTTGGACGATTATTATTTAAGCTGTAATTAGTCAAAATAAAAAAAGTCAAAATTGTACCCCACTGGGGTACTGCTTATCACTTGAGTCTAAATGAAGTGCAAACAACACAACTAAAAGAAAATATTGTTAAAGTCTGCCTTGTGAGCCACAGTAGTGATGTGTGGGTTGACCGGTACCCACTGGTTTACCCTAATGTAAGGTGGGTTAGGGTTAAAATTTGTGTGACCACTGCAGGTTTGGGTTGGGTGTGGGTCAGACTGGGGAAAGTACACTCTTTCTCTTAGGGGCTGGTGCAGGTTAAAGGACACGGAAAACCTTTGTCTATAGCTCATTATATGCTTTGCCAGCCCTTTCTCTCCTGGATCCACTAGGTTTATATAAAGAAAAAACACATATGAAAAGAGCTGATTGCCTTAAGAATCTTGCTTCGGTTTCTCCTTTTGCAGCCACCATCTTTCTTCCGCTGATGTCATCAACATGGACGAATTAGAAGGAGTGCACATACAAGTCAAGGCAGGCAAAGTAATGGGAGAACAGACACCGATCAGCACTGAGAATGAATGAATACTATTCTCCTGCTGATCGGTGTCTAACTCCAAGGATGGCACACGGGTTACCATAGAAACCGCTATTGATTGGTTCCTGTACTAGAGAGAGCAGGTCTGACTGGTAATGCAAGCGATCCGGTATGCAATGGGGAAAGCACACACACAAGTAGGTTTATCTGTGCATGCACCTACTGGGAAGACTGTTCAATGCGCATTCGTTTGATCCTGGTCTTGCTAATAGAGCATTGCATTATGGGGTTTTTCATTTCTTTACTAGGCAGTTTAGTGAAAACTTCAGACTGGAATCTAATGAATGGCTAAAAAGTTGTAAGAAACACAAGCACTGTTAGACAGTATTAAGTTACACCTTTCCATAGACCCTTTATTGTGTTTAGCCTTTCCTTGTCCTTTAAGGTTTTACGGGTGAGGATTGGCGGGCAGTTCAGTTTTTCCTGACCCGCACATCACTACATGGATAACAGTGAGGGCTTGGAGGAGGGGCTGCATGACCATTCTCAGTCTCAGGGTGTGACCTGCGTTTAATGTGGTGGGGAAGAGGACGCTAAAAAGTAAAGTCTTGCATGTATTAATCATTTTCTTATTTTATATCTTTTTAAGAAAACATTCACACCAAGAACACCCAAGTTAGCATTTCATAGCAATCTTTTATTTTCAAATATGTGAACACTGAGGATAAACTTAAAACAGCTGTCTATCAACACAAAATATACTCATAATCAAATGAATACCTTGTACAGCAGGTCACTTTGGCACAAGTACAATTATGAAATGCAATTATTTCTGCTATAGGATTCCAACTGTGTATCATATGCTCCTGTTATTTCATACTGATTTCTACATAAATGTGGGTGGTGAACCTGGTGGGAGTTTTCTGCAGATTGGTAATATAGGATGAGGTTAAACTGAGGGTTTTGGTAGACTATTGTAATTAGGTGATATAAATATACTTGTAAATCTTTGAAAAACTTTTACTATTACATTTTATATTCAATTGTTGTGTTTTTCTTGTTTTACCATTTTTGGAGAAAAATTTAAACACATTTTTAAAACTATGCTCTTTTTATAAGAAGGGTTACATGGACATGGATAGTTTTATAAATAGCCCATAAATGACATTGGCATAGGTTATTCTGCCCAGTGAGCCATTTAATGCAACACTCAAGCAGTCAAAACAAAATGAACTTCTATATAAGACACAACTCATCAATCTAAAGTCTTTACTTGTCTTTGGCTACCATGGATTCCAAAATGATGTTATTGACTCTAGAAAAAACCCATTGAGGACTCAATGGTATTGGCTCACCTTACTCTTCAATCTATCTAAATATAAAATATTGGCTCTCCCCTCAGACCCACGCACTGTGACAAATCTGACCTTGGTTTTTACTACATTATTATATAATATTAAAGGGGTTGTTCACCTTTAAATTAACTTTTAGTATGTTGTTGTAGAGGGTTCTATCCTGAAGCAATTTGCAACTGGTTAATTTTTCTTATTTGTGGTTTTTGAATTATTGAGCTTTATAGTCAACAACTGTCCAGTTAGGACATGTCAGCAGCTGTGCGGTTTCTAGGGTCTAAATTACCCTAGTCATCAGGCAGTGGTTTGAATAAGAAACTGGAATATCAACAGGGGTGTGTGTTTGAACAGAAGAATAATAAAAACAAATAATAACAATAAAATTGTAGCCTCAAAGAGCAAACTTTTTTTGTCTCCCGGGGTTAGTGACATCCTTTGGAAAGCTAGAGAGTGGAAAGCAACTAATTAAAAAATGCTAAAAGCAAAAAAGACCAATTGAAAAGTTGCTAAGAATAGGCCAACCTATAACATAGTAAAAGTTACCCTAAAGATGAAACACCCCATGGTTTCCATGCAATCCTTTTCTGAATGTCCCTCTCACCTTTTACTTGCACGTTTCCCACTAAATACAACCAACTTTCTTTTAAATTGTTTCAGACCTAACTTTTGTTCAATTATTTTGAAAGGCACATTGGCCTTAGTTATTATGGCAGCTAAAAACACAGTAGCACCTACTTTAATGAGAAAACAATGCACAATGTACATAAGAGAATAATTATAATGTAGCTCGTTAGCATTTGCTAATTGCAAGGCACAATACCCAAAACCCATAAACCGGTCCCTTGCTGTAAGAAATTTTCATTATGGACATAGCAGATGAAATCTCTGTACATTGTATATTTTACCGTAAAAAAACAAAACCTGCAATATGTAAATAACAAGATTTCCCTTAAGTAACTAAGTTTAGCCGGTCTTGGTTAGAAATCTTTTGAAGTAAGCCAATGTTTTCCAGTCTATTGAATATGATTCACCGTCTCAACAAATATACTATCTCAAAAAACAAATCTTAATCAGTTTTTATAATCACCTTCTATTGCACCTAATAAACTCATGCGTTTCCTTCTGTGTCTGTTACATTCCCTGTTAGACATCCTGGAAACTCTCTACCACACCAACTAAAAGGAGAAGGAAAGTTTTGTCATTTTACTGCCAATAGTTGCCACATTAGTGCCACCTAGAACGCTATTTACTATGCAGTAAACAGCTTTAGAAGCTTTTCTCCTTTTGCTTAAGACAGCAGCTGCCATTTTACAGGTAGGTTGCTTCCTGCCTGCAGTCTCTAGCCCTCATAGCTAAGATCACACATTCCTAAGGGAGGGGGAGGGAGTTCTCAGCATTCTGGTTGGAGGGGGAGCAGGAGAGAGGAGAGAACTGTGCAGACTCTGGCACAGGGAATTAAGGATGTTTCTGAGAGAGGAAGTCAGGCACTGGAACATCATGTTTACAAAAAAAGAGAGAGAAATCCTGTGTTTCTTTTGATAGAGGACTCAGTGCAGCATTACTGTTAAGTGCTTATGGCTGTATTTACATAGACCTTCCTGATAAAGATTACTTAATTTTTACCTTTCCTTCTCCTTTAATTAAAGCTAAAGCCATTGCTGCAAGGAAACTGTTTTATAAGGCATGAAGGCCGACCCAGGATTGTTATTTCATGGCATTAACCAGGTTACTCATGCTTTACTCAGTGTTACAGTTTGATTTGAGCAGTGCCCATATAAACATAACACTAAGAGGCTGGTTTATCAACATTTGAATTCAATTTTTTCTAGGATTTTAATTAGGTTTTCCAGAACTTAAATGTTGGATATTTATTAACAATAATAAACTTCGGCATCTAAAAGCTTGTGAGTTCATGTAGAAGTCAATGGGTCAGCTGTCCTAGGCAAAGTTCAAGCAAGTTTTTCGAATTTATCGTGTTTATCCATTAATATGTTTGTTAGTTTCTCATTAACCATGATCCAATTCAATTTATCCTTAAAATGGGTAGCAGGAATAGATAAAGACTTTCAAAATTTTGCTGGGGTAATCTTGGCAGATAGAAAAATATATATGGTTGTTAATATTTGGTATTTTTTTAATTCAATGAAGCAACTTGTGCATCTTTCCTTAAAGGAGAAGGAAAGGTTTTTGTGGATGATATCACCTTTAGATATAGCATCCTTGTGCCTCCTAAACCACTATTGTATTTTCCTTCACTGCACGGTCTAAATGCTGTCAGCCATCTTCAAAGTTCAGCACCGTTCATAAGGCTGTGGTCGCCATTTTAAAAGCGCGGACACAGAGCCGCATCATTGTCTGGCAGGTAACCACTGAACACCAATGTTGTCTACAAAAATTGTGGGCACGGTATTGAAATGTACAGAGTTGTCATAGAAACAATAGCTGTGCGCTGCGATTGGAGAATATGGCTAGGTGGGTCAAGGCAGGTCAAGGTTTGGGTAATGCGCATACGCTGGCCCCGGGAATTCAGTGTTGGGCAAGAAAAGGAAGCTGTGCAAGGCAGTGCTTGGTTGCAAGGCAGACATTTGCTGATTTATAGACTAACAAAGCAACACCCAGCTGAGCTAGGGCAGTATGTTAATGATAAGATTATGACATATGAAGTAATTTTGAGGCAATGTTGTGTAGAGACTTTCCTTCTCCAGCGCATAAGGACTTTGCGAATTTGCGACCAGACATCATCTGTGATAGTAACTTTGAGATCTTTGCACCATGCCTGTGTAGTGTAGAGGGTCCTTACTATGTGTTATAAGAAGTTGTTGGTATAGATTCGAGATCAGGCCTTTTGAAAAAGGGCATCTAATGCAGATCATTTAAAAGTAAGTAGGGGTATTATTCTTAATAAATGATTGAATAAAATGGCTTGGCTCTTGGTATTGAAACATTTACCAGCTCTTAATTCACAGAGTATTCTGTTCTCCCACAGTATGCGGAAGCTGAGGTCTGCTGTTAGCTAAAAGGTGAGGTCTGCTGTTAGCTAAAAGGGGCGCCATCTCACACACCCCTATAAACAATATTACCAACAGAGTTACATATGTTAGCAAGAAACAAAACAAAAACGAATCTCACCTAAACACCAAATCATTCTTCCCATAGCTGGCTGATGCTGTTGGCTGAATAAATGGGCAAATGGTTAGTGAAGCACCTCAAATTCCTGCACTAGTGGTATACCTGTTTGCATTTCCTATGACAGCTTTACATTTCTTTTTTGGTACAGACTTCTTACTCCTTCCATTCTGTCTGGTTAAACTGCTGTTTTATGATTTCGCCTTAACTGACTTCCAAGTCTATCTTAATAAGCAAATACATTTCAATATTCCAATCAATTTTTACCACCAATGAATGCACTGTATACACTATATGTTTTGTCAGCCACCATCCTAAGAAATAAAGAAGCATAACTGCTATTTAAATTAATTCTCCAGAGTGAGGATAGAAATATTGATCATTGCCCCTGATTGCTTGATTGCTGTAAGCAGCTTTAGAAATGGCTCCTGTGAAAGCATTCTGTCTAAATTTTCAAGTATATCAGCAGCTAAAAGGTCAGGGAAACAGGCAGTGAAACATTAATGTTTCAGAAAAGGCAGACATTTGTAACTGTTAGTTAAAAACTTTAAAATCTATGCATTTTTTTTATTATTTGAAGGGCCAAAGTGCTTTGTCCTTTGTAAGGTAAGTTTTACCCGACTGGCAAACGCAGCATTGAACATATCAAGTACTCATGTACTGTATATCCAACTTATATAAAAGAGTCTAAGGAACCTTCATGTGAATATTAAGATTAAATATTTAAATTTAACAAACAAAGTATACTATTAAAATTATATGAATTTGTAAAAAAAAAAAACACCATTTTTAAGAAGGGTCTATTTGCATTTTACTTTCCTATTAATGCCCAATAAAACGTATTGCTGTAAGGTGGTATTAATTATTATTATATTTTTTTTTAAATAAAACTCAGGGCTCTATTGTATTGCTTGCCTCTACCACCTACTTAGGCACAATATGCAATCCATAGAGTAAACAATATCTTCCAGCGTACTAACCACAGTGGCATGTTTGCTTGGCACAACTAAGCAATACTTTTGAAATTAAGTACATTATAATTTAACCCAGTCCCATAATCTTTAGCAGTAATTCATTTTGCTTCCATTGGGTGGCATGATGACATCAGAAGCAGCTTGGCTGCATCAAAATGCAAGGGTTTTCCATTTTATACTAGTCATGGTATTTTGTTTGGACTTTATATTTTCCCATGAGGCTGTGTGACCAGTCCCATAATTCTTAGCAGTAATTCAGTTTGCTTCCACTGGGTGGCATAATGGCATCAGAAGCAGGCTTGGCTGCATCAAAATGCTAGGGTTCTCCATTTGATAGTACTCATGGTATTTTATGTGAACTTCATATTTGAAGTTTGAAGAGTATACTCGGGCAAATTTATCAAAGTCTGATTGCTTCCAATTACAAAAAAATTGTATTTTTTCTGTACTGTGCGTATTTTTTGCGACTTTTTCGTTAATTTGCGTGACTTTTTTGTACTTTGCGGCAATTTGCAAAGGATCATCTTGTCGTGACTATTACGATTTTTCGTAAGCATTTTCGTGACATTTTCGATCATCAGAAATTATCGTATCTAATCAGAATTTTACCCATTTCTGGATTCAAACTCGTACTTTGATTAATCTGCCCCTCAATATGATGCTATATAATGTATAATATCTATTTTAACTGTACCGGTATGGGACCTGTTATCCATAATGCTTGGGACCTGGGTTTTTCTGAATAAGGGATCTTTCCGTAATTTGGATATCCATAACTTAAGTCTGCTAATATAATTTAAATATCGAATAAACCCAATAGGCTTGTTTTGCCTCCAATAAGGATTAATTATATCTTAGTTATGGGATCAAGTACAAGGTACTGTTTTATTATTATAGAGAAAAAGGGAATCACTTTTAAAAATTAGAATTATTTGCTTATAATGGAGTCTATGGGAGATGGCCTTTCTGTAATTCTGAGCTTCCTGGATAATGGGTTTCCGGATAAGGGAATCCCATACCTGTACTAAGACCAGCAAACTCTTGTAGTAATGCTGAATGGATTTTAATGGGTTAATGGCTGATGGCAGACTTTTTCCCATATTAATACTTAAACACTGAAACAAAATAAATAAAAATCATATAATTCTTTTTAAAAGTGCATAACTTGTCCATGAAACATATTTAAAGCACCCAGAACATATTTGCCTTGTGTTCACTAATGTGATATATTGCTTTCATATGTGCTTGGCTTGCACTGTTATTATATGCATTCAAAAAACATGCTGACTCCACTAATATTGGTAGTGTTGAAGGTGGGCATACTGTATTTCTAATGTCTCGGTATATCAGATCATTTTCTCACATCAAAGTCCCTGAGTACTCAGCATTAACATGCTAAGGAGCCCCTCTAACATCTTAATTTTTTAGGGTGTTTTGGAGCCAGGAATGTAAGAGAAGCATTAACTGAACAGAATGTAAACGTGGCTCTAATGACAATTATTCACAACTTTCATCAGAAAATGATTTGCAAAGGAAACCCATAATTGTGTCCATCAGTTACGATTTCTTCTTTCAAATACCCATCACTTACCTGGCCATTGCTTTATACAGCATACACACTGCCTGCTTAATATAAGATGATGGGGAATTATGTTCAATTAATACCTAATGTGACTGGAGATATTAAATCAGGAAATCATCTTAGGAGGGGGTATTCCTTGCTCCTATGAATATTTATCATGATCGGTGCATTAGAAATACTGATGACTGAAGCATCTGTCCACTTTCCAAAGGTAGCTTGGAATTTAATGAAAGCTTTAAATAGCTGCTTGAAGACTGATTGACTGAGCAGTTGAAAAATTGTAAGAGTACAGCCAGTTTGTTGACAGAAACTTTTGGTTGCAATTCCATTCAACTGTCAAATATTAGGGAGAGGTCACACAGGTATTTTTACATCACGTTTTTAAAACCGCAGATTCATGCATAAGTACACACAAAATGAAGCCCTACTGATAATAATGGAACATGCACTATTGCAATTCCCACGGGGTGCTTGAAAGCTGACATCCGCCCCATGACGCCAATGTTTGCGTTTTTCAGCAGAAACGCCAATATGTCAACAAAACACCATACCATTGAACTCTATGGGATCGACAGGTTTGGAAATACAATTTGCTGAAATACGCTGTAAATTTTAAATTTTCAATGGTGGCCAGACTCTCGCGAGATGGATTGTGATATACATATTTGCGTCATTGTATGCTAGTGATATATTTACCTTAGGAATTGACAATCGGTCCGGCTACATTTTGCATTTAAATTTCTTTTTCGCTTGGCTTTTTTTAACAAAAGTTTACCACTTTCTTCCGAGATGTCTTGCTCCAAAGCTTTTTTTGATACAGAACGTGTAAAGAGCATGTAACACTGCAAAGGAATGGGAAGTGGCACTGTGGAAATGATGGCACACATCATTACATTGCGTCATTACAAACATGTGCAATATCAGAATTATGGTGAATGAGAAAATTCTGAGGCATGGTAAATGTATATAATCAGCTGTGTGTGGTTTTATCAGCGTATTTATGCTCAAATCCTAGTTTTTAAAAACGCAACGTAAACACACCTTGTGTGACCTCGCCCTTAGTGTCATCTTCCATTTCTACCATTATATTTGTGGCTCACACTCACATAAGGACTGTATCAGACTTTTGCTGGAAGCAGAATGGCAAAGGAATTAAATATGCCCACAAGTGAATCAATTTGAATGCATGATTGTATATGAGCACATATGAATTCATGACAGCAGGGGTTTGAATACAAAATAAATTATAATGGGTATAAGAAGCTCTTTTACCACAGAAAGGATAGTTTAATTTCCAAGGGCATAATGTAAGTGTGTAAAAAATCCCTATTAATATGTAGTAACTAGTGTAGTGTTAGAGTGATTTTTGTAAAAGTGCCGCAGCTCCAGCAGCATCACTGGGGCCTCCACTATAATCCGGCAGACTTTAAGAAGCTCTTTTACCACAGAAAGGATACAGATAGTGTAATTACATTTCCAAGGGCATAATGTAAGTGTGTTGAAATTCCCTATGTATAGAGAAATTCTCTATTAATCCAAATTCCCTATTATTATGTAGTAACTAGTTTAGTGTTGGAGTGATGTTCCTAGTACAGCAGCATCAGCAGCATCACTGGGGCCTCCACTATTCTCTGGCAGGAGTTTGCATTAGTTTGGCTATAAAACACTACTGTAAATTACTGGTTATGATGCTTAAGGGCTAATGACGTTCTTTGTACCCCTCTCTAGTACTACAGCTGCCTGAATTACCATTTCACACAACTACATTTTTGTAAATATACATTTTATCAAGAATATTTGTCTTAAAACTACAAGAAAGGAAACCATTAAAGGAGAAGGAAAGGTCCAATCTCTGGGGGGGTTCCATATGTTAGGCACCCCACAGTGATTGTAATCACTTACCTGATACCCTGGGCTGGTGCTCCCATTCGTAGAAAACTGCACTGGTCTGGGGTTTTAAAATGAATATTTTCTTAATAAAATGTATATTAACAAAAATATAGATGTGCTAAAAATTATTAATGTCTTGTGGATATAAATAGCCTGTGTGGTACAGTACAAACTTTTATCACCTACTGGAGCTGGTGCATTGAGTCCAATTATAAATAACCTTTCATAATGATTTACTTATGTAGCTTAGAATTCATGCATGTACAAATAGCTAAAATGACTAAATCATACAGAACTTCCCTTAGGAACCAAGTTGTCTAGGCACGGTCAGACTGGTGGGGGAGGGGGCAGGGCCCACCGGGGCTTCCACCTCAGGGAGCCCTGTGCCACCCCAATGATGGCCCTGACGCCTTCACACACCACCCCGAAGGGGCCCCCCAACACCCGTCCGACCACCTCCCCCGAGCGTGCCTAAATGAAGCTTACCGGCAGCGCATCAGGGGAGGGAGACCAGCGGATCAGTGGAGTGCCCTGCGGAGATTTGCCCAGTCTGGCACTGTGTGTTTCTTTTTCTGAGCCAATAAGGCAACAATGCACTAGCACGCAATTGTTGGAACCAGACATATAATATTAAGAAAAAAATCTGAAGAATTCGAAAATATGTACAGTATTGAATTGTTTTGTCTTTTGAGTAATGATATTGAAGATACAGAACTTATTTTATTCAAAACATCAATCAAACTTGAGTTAGGTGTAGAAAGCACAAAACACACATATCTCTAAAGGAGAATTATGGCTGGGAAACACTTTCTACAAATGAATGCAAATGCCCAGTGACTAAGTAATTTATGGAAACCGTACAGATATGTACCAGAGACATAATCTCCTGGGGTATACAAATATGTTTGACTCCCGAAAACTCAGACAGGGTTGACAGTTCAGATGTACCATTTAAATAAAAGAAATTCCAATGAAGGGCACTAATAGAGACTCTCATGGCATACTACTCTCACTTCAGCTCATTCAGCTTTTCTTGCCATACATTTATTGAGCAATACACTTATTTTGTCAGGAACATGACAGCAAATGAATATAAATTAGAGAGAGCAAAGTGGGAAATAAATCAAATCAGCTTCATCACAGGAGCAAATCTCAAATAAACTAATATTTTATCTCCATCTTTAAACATGTCATTTTCTATAATAGACCAGCGCAATGTTTTTTAACCCCACTCTACACAAAGGAATTGTTTAGCAAGTCCTACTCACTATCACTTCGGGCATTCCTCAAACAAACACTTTTCAACAGAAAATAAATTAGCATGCTAAACCGAAGCCTCTAAAATATTACACTGTTTTATTGTTTCTGTAACAGAAAGTCCTTATGAAACACTTTGTTGTAAATTGATGTTTATTTTCTACTGCTTCATTTAATTCATAAACACCTTTTCTCAAATGATATATAAATGTTTTGAAATATAAAGCCACAGGTATAGGATATATTATCTAGAATGCTTGGGACCTGAGGTTTTCTGGATAAAGGATCTTTCTGTAATTTGGATCACCATACCTTGTCTGCTGAAACTCATTTAGACATTAAATTCAACAGGATTGTTTTGCCACAGATATCAATTCATACTGCTTAGTTACTATCAAGTACAAGGTACTGTTTTATTATTACAGAGAAAAAGAAATAATTTTTAAAAATTAGTATTATTTGCTTAAAATAGAGTATATGGGAGATGGCCTTCCTATTATTCTGAGCTTTCTGGATAATGGACTTCACACCAGATAAGGATTTCATACCCGTATCAGCAATATTTATTTAATTCACATGATAATTTAAGTATTACATAATATGAGTATTGCATATATAGCAGCATCCATTCATAAACCTGTTACACAGATATCCATTTTAACCAAATAATTCACACTTTAAAAATGATTTGCTTTTTCTCTGTAATAACACAATATTACTTATTCCTAACTAAGATATAATTAATCCTTATTAGAGGCAAAACGATTCTACTTTACCTAATGTTTAAATCATTTTTTTAGACCTGAAGTGGCATGGAGTTCCTGAGCATTCTGTATAACAGGTCCCATTCCTGTATTTATATATATCTCTGAAAGATGCACTCCCTTAAAGCTGGATGCCAAGAAGCAAAAGATATAATACAGTACAGGTATTAAGGGTATTCCGGATAAGTGGTCTTTCTTTTATTTAGATACCTTAAGCCTACTAAAAAAATCAATAAAACATTAAATAAACCCAATAGGATTGTTTTGCCTCCAGTAAGGATTAATTGTATCTTAGTTGGGATTCAGTACAAGGTACTGTTTTATAAATGCAGAAAAATAGTAAATTTTAAAAATTAATTATTTGTTAAAATGAAGTCTATGGGAGACAGACTTTCCGTAATTCGGATATCTCTGAAAAGGCTTATAAAAGGCCACAAGCAGGAGCCAAAACATTGATGAAATGTATTAAATAAAGCACTTATATGGACCTTTATTGTGTATAGACATTTATAATGTATACAGATGCACATCTCTAGGGGGGAGAATTATCAATCGACGAACGCTCCGAATGTGTCCAAATGCGTTTTTTTCATAATGATCGTTATTTTTGCGACAATGTCGACGCTGCTGCGACTTTTTCGCGAAGTTTTCATCGCCGCCGCAACAAATTTGTATTGTTGCGCTGAGTACAAAAGTTTCAGGTTCATTCAAGCTTCGGTATCGTGACTTTCCTTGGAGGCTTCCAAAATCATGCACAGAAGGATCAAAGTCGGAAAGGTTTTCCCGTCGTTCACGATCGTTCAATACGAAAAAGTCGCGATGGCAACGAAAAAGTTGCGATCTTCAGAAATTATCATATCCAATCCAAATTTTTCCCATTCGGGATTCAAACTCGTGTTTTAATGAATCGGCCCCTAGGTGAGAACCTATGGCAGGGGGCTCAAACTCAATTTACCTGGGGGCCGCAGGAGGCAAAGTCAGGATGAGGCTGGGCCGCATAAGGGATTTCACAAAAAATTGGCTTTCAAGGGATAATGCAAGGCACGGCGGGCGGGAGCTGCTGATTGCAGAAATGACGTTATGCCATCATAACAGTTATTATGGGAAGATGTTCTGTGTGCACAATTAGCTCCTTAGCAGCTAATTGTGCACACAGAACGTCTTCCCATAATAACTGTTATGATGGCATAACGTAATTTCCGCAATCAGCAGCTCCCGCCCGCCGTGCCTTGCATTATCCCCTGAATCGCAATAAAAATCGCAATCCATTCATTGCTTTTGAGAAGGCGTTGGTGCGGGCCACAAAATATTGTACCGAGGGCCTGCAAATGGCCCGCGGGCCGCAAGTTTGAGACCCCTGACCTATGGTAAATTATTTAGGAGAATGTTTGTTGCACTTCTGGAACTTATTTGAGGCCTTAACAATATTTATGATCGTTCTTTACTCTTGAGTCTCATATCTTGTTTTTGTGAAGATAATTGGACTTACTACCAGAACTCACCTGTAAGGGTACATTCACTTTTGTGATATATAGTTTTAGATTTGGGGG
Source organism: Xenopus tropicalis (assembly GCF_000004195.4). Lineage (NCBI taxonomy): Eukaryota > Metazoa > Chordata > Amphibia > Anura > Pipidae > Xenopus > Xenopus tropicalis. The sequence goes on from NC_030684.2 coordinate 59,202,042, forward strand.
CTGATTTACTAAAATTCCTTTTTTTTTTTTTGGCCTTCAAAGTTGTATAAACTCAACATGGTATCAATTAAAATTAAACTCAATCATTGTTAATCATTGTATTTATAAAATGTCACAATACTGCTGTTATCTGTCATATGAAAATTTCCAGTTTACATTCGAAAATCACGCATTTTTCTAGCTGAAAGTATTGCTAAAACTTGTTTAAACAGACGTTCATTTCGACAAATTCTCTTTATTTTTCCCAAACAGGAAAAAAAACAAGGTGTTTAAGTTTCACTGTAAACTGGGTAAAATAGAAAACAATGATGGGATTAATTTCCCCTTGAATCAATGCTGAAAACAATGATGGGTTAACTTCTCCTTGAAAGTGTGTGAAATTGAAAACAATGACGTGATAACATCCCTTGTGTCAAGGACAGGCTGTCAATGGTACTAGACAGATCAAAGCTGCCCAATTTTTTGATAAAAACTAATGACAAATAAATTGTTATTTTTGAAAAGCTTGAATTTTTCCGAGAAAATTTCTGAAAACTAGAATATTTTGAGAAACAATAATCGGAAAAATTGAGTACTGGCAAAAATCCATTTGGAAATCTCGAAAATATCTAGAAGTAAAAAAAAAAAAAAAAAAATCGGCTTTTTATCAAAATTGCTTAGTAAATGTGCCCCTAAATGTCTGAGTAGACAGTCTCACAAATTATTTTATATGACCATGCAGAAATCACATTTATCCTTTTACAGCAGTGTTGCTGTCCCAGTCTAAGGGGCAGATTTATCAAAATGTGAGATTAAGGCTCACCACAGAAAAATTCACCCACATTTTCATAAATCTGCCCCTTTAGTCTTAGGTCACAAAGGGACATTAGTATTAGTTAAAAGGACAGTAATAAGTTTGTTTAGTATTCAGTCAAGCTATTTGAAATAGCTTATTTGTAAATAACTACAAGTAGCAGCTACACTTCTCTCCATGTGACACACATAAATGTGTTGAAGATCATTTATATAAGCTAGTGTTCTAACAAGTTGTGCGATGTTTTGCATATTTACTGTTGACTGACGTGACGCACATTATCATCTAAGTGCTATTTGTTGTTCCTGTAACGGCTGACCTGTTTTCTGCATCTGACCTGTTAAGGGTGACTGAAGATAAGAGTTACCTCCAGTGTCAAAATGACAAGAAAGGATTCTTTCATTTAGTAATCCCATCTTTGCAGAAGTCATATTGTACCTTTGTGTCTCTGGAGATTACTAACATATATTCTGAGGCTCTGAAACATCCCACTCTTTGGAGAAACTACTAAATAAATGCAGGAAAGTGCATTATAACTAAAAAGCACTATACATACTGTATATATACTTTTGTGTGTGTGTAACGTGAATGCATTATGACAATAAGTAGTCTATACCAAATACCCAGTAGATCCTATAAAAAGCTTTCAAGAATTTTACATCATAAATGTATCCCTTTTATTCATAACAATTTCATTTTTCATTATTTTTATTATTTAGTGCTTCACATAAATCACACACAATTAACCTGTGCTCTGTGTCAGACTGGGACACCAAAGGTCCAACAGAGAACCAGATATCAAGGGCCCTTCAGCCAAAGCTGTAAAAAAAAAAAAAAAAACACCCTGGTATCCCTCTGTTTAGAGGTTTTTTGTTTGAATGCAAGTGATTAATATAGAATAGAAGGTACTGTTTTTGCCCACCAGATTCCAGTTCATTGAAGTCTATGGAAAACATTTAATACATAGAGATATCACAGCAACCCGAGTGGCAGCTCCCAAAAATACACATTCAGGGCTAATTCTCTGTGGGCAGCTGGGCACTCCTTCATGTCCTGTTTGTTGAATTATTGGTGTACCAGCTGAGCAATACAGTGGATACAGACTGCAGTGGATAGCTCAGGCAGGCAGAACATCTCTTTCCCCATACAGTTTATAGCATAGATTTTATGGTTGCTGAAGAATCTATTAGCTCTTGCTCTCCCATTTGCACTGTGCAATTTTTTTTCTGAGAAACTCCCTCTGCTAGATCTATGTAATTGGCAGACTCCTTGGAATCTCTTGCTTATGTGTGGTTATAATTTCGGTCATTATTCTGACCCCATCTCAGACTCCTAAACTCTTTCCTACCTAACTTACTTCTTAAATGAAACACAAGCAAAGACCTGGAAAAGGTAAAAAAAAACAGTTACTGATCTGAGCTCCAGAAAGGGTGAAGGACCCATTAAAGGAGAAGGAAAGGCTAATAAAGAGTTAATCCCAAGCTGCAGGCATACCTTCAGTTCTCTCAATAGTGCCCTTAAGTCTCCTCATATTTCAACTGTTCAGAAGATCAGAAACCAAACAGGAAGAAAAAACGCTGAGCTGTGTAGTTCCCATAATGCCTCACTCCTGCACAAACACCCAGACCTAGTGAACACGCTCAGTTAGTAAGACTGTGGGGCACATTTACTAATCCACGAACGTCCGAAAAGCGTCCGAATGCGTTTTTTCCGTAAAGATCAGTATTTTTGCGTTTTTTTCTTCGCAGTTGCGACTTTTTCACGAATTGACGCGAGTTTTTCGTTGCCGTCACGACTGTTTTGCGTATTGTTGCAAATTTTTCGTCGCCGTCGCGAAAAAATCGTACTGTCGCCCCGAGAACGAAAGTTTCGGATTCATTCAAGCTTCAGTATCGTGACTTTCTTTGGGCCAGGTTGGAGCTGCAGAGTGCCATTGAGTCCTATGGGAGGCTTTCAAAATCATGCAAAGTCGGAAAGGTTTGCCCGCCGTTTACGAGAGCTCAATACGAAAAAGTCGCAACAATTCGCGAAAAAGTCATACCGGCGACGAAAAAATCACAAAGTACGAAAATGTCGCAAAACGTTCGGTCCAATCCGATTTTTTTCTCATTCGGGATTTGAATTCGTGGATTAGTAAATGTGCCCCTATGAGTCGGCTTCCTGCTGATTGGCAGAAAGCTGCGTGTCTCTGGCACATGAATTACAGACACAAGAAATCTTTTTCAGAGAAGTCAGTGCAGCATTTCTGTGAGTGCTTATGGCTGTATTTACATAGACCTTTCTGATAAAGCTTACTTAGTTTTTACCTTTCCTTCTCCTTTAAGGACAGGCCAGTCTGAACCTGTCTGTACATTTATTATTTTTAACAGAGTAAATTTATGGCTATGAGTCATAGTACAGAATAAAGTTGATGCAGTTTCCTAAATTGGGCCTGTCTCACTAGAATATGATTTTTCATTTTTAATCAAGGCGCTAAAGATGTATTTCTCTGTCTCGGTTTGAAGCGTTACTAATTTCATATAATTCTGTTTCCAAATTATTCTACATTTATTTATACCTTTTCCCATATCATTTAAATGTTTCCATCTGACCTTTTCATGCAACAATGGTGTTTATTTCACTGCCCCCTAATATTGAAAAATATAAAATGCAAGAACCAGGTGTGAAAGCATCATTAATACCATGCTATGCATTAATCATCAGTTGATGAATATGCCATGAACATTTTAGCCTACCTTTAAATCACAAACCATTCATTAAGGAGTTACTTTCAGCCTGACAAGCAGGAAATTGACCTTTTGGCTTTTGTGCTTTGCAACCATATCAAGTCAACAATACATGAAATTATACCACAAACAAGGTTACTCACTGTAATACTAGCTAAGAAAGCTGGCTTAAATCCCAGTGTTGGCTGCTTGTGTAATGGGTAAGTGGTATGCGTTCCCAACTTCCCAACATGCTTAGGACACAAAATTAGTCCCCTACGGCGGTTTGGAAAAAGATGAAAAAGAGTTCTCCATCCGCTAATGTATATATTCTTATAATTATACAGGTAGACACATGTAAAAAATGAGTTGTGAAGCCAAAGAGCAAATGTTTGCGTTCTTAGCATACAGTGTACTTAATATTCACCAGAGGAGGAGTTGTCAGAAGTCATGGACCTTGGATCCAAGACATTTATCTTGGTTCAATCACTTATACAAATATGTATGTGGTAGAGTATATAGTATGTAGCCCTTGTAATTACCTACTGTAAATGGTTATGTAAGACCTGATATTAATATAAAATTGGTTTGCTAGAAACAGGCTATATTACAATATTCTGTGCTTTGCCTGGGGATTCACAAACAAATCTGCAACTATTAAATTTTTTATCTTGCTTTCTGGTCAACTGACATTAAAGTGATTCCCACATAAATTTTAAAACTTCTTCCCAATAACTCACTTTAATCCTGCTGGTTCTGTATTAAATTTTTAATTAACATTTCAGTTCATAGCGTTTTCAGTTTATCTATATATAGACTGTTTTGGAATCATTCGCTTGAAAAGAGATTAGATGGCAAAGTAGTAAATATATTGCTGAAAGTTTAAACAGCTGTCAGTTATAATTTAAGTAAATCAAAGCATAAAGGAATTTTTTTATAGATCAATAAAAGCTATAGAACTAACAACAAAGACAAACAAGCCAATATGGAGATTAGCAGTGGTCACCAACTCACAGTATACTGTATATACAGAATATAAATGTCACAGTATAAGGCTGATTAGTAATTAATACAGATAATTGCTACATAGCAGCTCAGACACCAGTGCAATTATCCTCAGAATTGAATATTCAGCCCTGTAGCATCAGCTTATACAACAGGCAAACATCATTTTGTGCTTGATAATCTGAGACGACCCCTAAGCTTAGCTTCTCAACAGCTGCCCAAAGCCCACTGAGCATGTGTAGTGTCGCAGACACTTTCCAAGATGGGGAGGTCCTGTGACAAGTTTGAAGTTCTTTATCATTGCTGCTATTGAGATGCTGACACTTTAGGTTGGTGCAATAGGTTAGTATATAAAATATGGCATTTTTAGGGTTTAGTTCTCTTTTCAATACAAGTTATATGTGACAAAAACCAGGAAGTCATAATATCTGAAAACCTCTGTACATTAGTGTTGCACAGATGCTCCTAAAAACCACATGACTAACGAGTTGTGTAAGTTTGGGACATGCCGTCTTATGAAGAGTAAAAAAAATCAGTTTATTGTACCATAATCAGATAATTGTTCAATGCATTTCATGTTCAAAGACACTTAATCAAAGATAGTATTATCCACACCCCTAGCTGAAGGCTCAGGGTGGTGCAATGGAGCCCCCTCTGTCAGTGGTACGTTTTGGACATATTTCCTTGCTTTTGAATGTTTGATACATAAAAGGGGTCTACAAGGTCAGGTTTGGAAAGGTATAGAAGCTGATATTGCTGTACCTGCCACCTTAGAGTCACAGGTAGAAGGAAAGACTTTGGCCTCAGGTAGATGTGTGTATATTTAAGAGCAGGTTAGAGTCAGGTTTCCTACCATGCCCACCAATACAGAGCATCTTTCTGTCACTGGCTCATCACACCCCCATAACCAGTCACATTTCTTATTCTTATAGCTAGACCCATAAAGTAAAATATCTCATTATTTGAGCAATTTCTACCTACAGTCAAACAATAGGCTACCAACCCAGGGAAATAATAATCAAAGACAATATTACCAACAAACAATGATAAAACAGGCTTTATTCTGTTTACCTGCAAATAGGGAAGCTGTATCAAACAGAGCAATGATACTTAGGAAGGTTAAACTGCATAAGCACTTAAAACAAAATTATAGACAAGCATTTTGTCTTCTCTCCGGGGTCTTATATACTTGAAGGAAAACATCTTCCAATTATCATAAAAAGCCATCTCCAATTTTCACAGTTCAGCTATACCAGACTGACTGAAGATATAAAATGTATGGCTTAGGAATTTATGTATATAATCCTCTGTAACCATTTCCTCTTGAGTAATAGCAAGCAGTTGGAACAGCAATAGTAGGCGATTTACATTCAGATTGCTTGGTATTTATAATCGTATTCCCAGCAGGCACAAGCAATCAAATATTTTGAACAAACAAGCGTGTTCCTCTTAATATTCATATCACTTTCTCTTACTGAATAAGATGAAACCCTTTGTTACATTTTGTGCTTTTTTCCCAACAAAACTTTATGTCTACCTCAAAAGCAATGCAGCAAATATAAATAAAATTATTGCATTTTCTACAAGGTCTTAGAGGACCTCACTGGAGTTAAATGATTTCTACTCTTTGCTACACAGCAGTCATTTCACCAGACTAGAAAAAGGAAAATCCTTTTGGCAATAAAGACACTGTTGTCCTTTCTTGATACTTTGCTCATTACATAGATTACGCTTGTCTTCTTAAGCAGCACTGTGGTGCTTCCCTGTTTGCACAGGACTATATATATAGATGATCAATGCCATGTCCAAGCCCTGGAAAAAACTTATGGTGCAAGACATCAACCAGTCCTGGCCTTTTTTTAGGCCCTATTTTATTTATCCTTAATATTAAGAGAAATTCAAGCCCAACAAAACAGGACTGGGTCATTCCCTTGTGTATCACTCATAGTCAACTGGAAATGACATTGCACCTGACACTTTTTGCTCCAGTCAGCTTCCTGAGAGGCAGCTTAGAAGCAGAATTTTTGAGCAGAGAATAGACAGGGACATGAAGATTGCCATAAAACCAAACTTTTTCTTCTCTTTATTTACAGTTCATCAGCATCCAGTGTGTTCTTGGGTTTCTGTCAGGCACTTCCGACAAGCCACACTGACCACAGAGCACTACCATAAGATACTTGGGGTACTTTGCCTAAACTAACTAAACTTTACAAGTCCCCCCTAAAAGGCACAGGAAAAAATCCCTGCCACCCCTTTTCTCTATTTACTGAACCTTCACACTGTGGTTCACACCCTTTACTACACAAAGGACCCCCTGGCTTAAAGTTAGTACAGTTAATCAATGACTTTACCAACCACGAGGAGCAGTGTCTCTCCCTCTCAGATCCAGGGAAGTGTTGCATGTACCCTTCTCACACACAATGAAAGAGACAATACACTTAGGGGCTGATTTACTAACCCACGAATCCGACCCGAATTGGAAAAGTTCCGACTTGAAAACGAATATTTTGCGACTTTTTCGTATGTTTTGCGATTTTTTCGGATTCTGTACAGATCCAATACGATTTTTGCGTAAAAACGCGAGTTTTTCGTATCCATTACGAAAGTTGCGTAAAAAGTTGCGCATTTTGCGTAGCGTTAAAACTTACGCGAAAAGTTGCGCATTTTTCGTAGCGTTAAAACTTAACGCTACGAAAAATGCGCAACTTTTCGCGTAAGTTTTAACGCTACGCAAAATGCGCAACTTTTTACGCAACTTTCGTAATGGATAGGAAAACTCGCGTTTTTACGCAAAAATCGTATTGGATCCGAAAAATTCGTAAAGAATCCGAAAAAATCGCAAAACATACGAAAAAATCGCAAAGTACCGATCATTACGAAAAAAACGCAATCGGACTCCGACCCGTTCGTGGGTAAGTAAATCAGCCCCTTAGTGGGCATTTATTAACGTTTAGATTTTCATAAATTTTGAGTTTTTTTAAACCACAACTACACTCATTTCCAGGAAAACCACGAATGTCTAGTCACCCTGAAAACCTCTAAAACAATAAAGTAAAGAAAGATTGTTATAAAAAGGACACCTGCCATTGACTTTTACATGATTTCGACAGCTTTTAGATGGCGTACTTCGTTCTTTTGGATTTGTCACAGTTTTGTTCCATAATAAATTATGGAACAAAACATGCTTTTTTTTCATGACAAAATCGTATTTTTGCACAAAAAACATAAGAATCATTAAAAGAAACAACCTTTAGTAATATGACCCTCTAGTGTGTACTTACCCTTACCCATTTTTGACTAGGAGTCAACTTTAACCCCTTTTCTAAGAGACAGGAAAGCTTTCTCACAAACTACAAACCTTTCATTACATTATCCTTTTAAAATACATTCTGTTGTATAGTTTTGTAATCTTCATCACAGGTCAGACACATGGAATACCTGCCCATCAGATCTTACAATCCAATTTGTACAAAAGAATGTATAATCCAATATTTGGACTTCTAGACACAGGCAGAAGAAAGGTTTGTAAGCTTCCCACAATTCATTCTTTTACTTCTATTACATGTATGGGGTGTCTGATTGCTTTAATGGATGCACGGTTCCATCACCCTAATTACCCAAGTTAAATTATTATTTTGGTCACAGTAGCCCAGTTTTCCCTCATGCTGAATTCCTCAATGCCACAAGAAGTTTTTTTTTATATACTGAAATATGAAATGGGTTAATCAAGTACAGAATGTAATATCAGTATCAATGGTATATACAGTATACTACATGAAGTTTGCAGTTACAATCTGTTATAAGTGATGCTCTAGCAATGAATTTTTATGTTTCAAAAGTATGCCTCATTTATTAATAAACATGTTTTTATGGTACAATTTGTAATATTTCCTACATTTTATGCAGGAGTTTCATTTTGGAAACACAGTCCAAGATTTTATTACAGAATACAAGGTTTTCCTCCATCAGCAGAGAATTCTGCTGGAGTCTTCATTCATCCAACATCTGATTAATTTCCTCCTCTGCAAAACACTTGTGGTGGTGGGACCTGAAATGCTTTCATGTAAATGGCCTCAATTAATTGTGCAAACCATCCGTAGGTAATGTAATTAGCAGGAATGCAGACAACTGTTTACTGATTATGACTAAAATCTCTGTTTCAAGAAATGTTATGGTGGTCAAATGTTGTAAACAGGATATTTATATTTTAGAAGTGATTTCACAGTAGACAACTTTCCAGCTGTGACTAAACAGACAGAAGTTAAAAGGAGTACAGAAACTGGTTCTCTAACTGAGCTGCTGTCAGCCACAGCACTCACTTATGAACACAATTGGACTTCAGTGACATTTCTGTGCCATCTGTAATTGCCAGTCAGTACTTCCTAGTCTGTAAGTTCTGAGTTAAAAAAAAACAAAACATACTTTGAGCGTAGAAGATGTGATTAGGTGCTGAAGGCACAGCACTTGCTCAGCTAAATGTGGTAGTTACATTGGATATCTGTCAGGTAGTAGGACTTGTATGAACATCAACCAGGGATATCAAACACACAGCTATAGGATTACGGATATTAACATCATATTTTATAACTTATTTCCACATCAGTCTTTTATTAAAAGATCTAAATTCAAAAGCACTAAACAAAGACACATGAAAACCACAACTTTTTCGTATTGTTGCACAAATGCAAATGTCAAAAAATCTATATACCTCTAAAACCATGAATCAGAGAAAGCGCTTCCAGTTGTAAAATGAACATCTGCCATTGACTTCTACATGATCTCAACAGCTTTTAGATGGAGTTTTTGTTTCCAGGTTTTCTTGCATAATAAATCACAAAAAAATTGCTGGTTTTTAATGACAGAATCGTAATTTGGCGCCAAAAATTACAAATCGTGAGAAAAAAATAAATTATTTCCTGGCCTGTCTGTTTAGGACATGGGTGCAAGATGGGTACTTGCAATAGGAAAATCCATCTGGAGGCAGATACATATCCTCAAATCTGTCGTAACAATCATAAAACATATAGCAAAAACTCTAACACATGAAGAAGTAGAGTGAGGCCAGCTAAATGCTGTAAATTTTAATGCTCAGATATTTGGGACATTGTTTATGTTCTAGGGATGAGTGAAATTATTTGCCAGGCATGGATTCATGACAAAATCTTAATGTTTTGCCATTATTTTGCAGTGAAAAATTGTACAAAGTGCTTTGACATTTTGGGGCAGATTCACTAAAGGTCGATAACGCTTATCGCATGTTTTTTTGCGTTAAAAAGCATGCAATAATTAAGCCCCAATTCATCAAAGTCATTTTGCATGCGTTAAGACGCATATCGCATGCGCAAAAAAAAAGCACTATCGCATGCGTTATTTACCTCGCATTGCGTAAATTAGTGAATAGAAATAATACTAACGCATGATTCACAGATACATCTGATGCATTAAACGCACTAAATACCGCATTAGTCTTTGCGAATATTAACACCTACTTGGGGCAGGCGGTAGGTGGTTCGTGAGCTTTTGGCAACACAACATGGATTTTGCAGTGGGATTTTTTCAAGTCTGTGTTGGCCCTTCAGTTTGCAGGGAAATGGTAATTTTCAGAACAGTAGTTTTCAGAAAGTAATGGTTACATGCGTAATATCGTGCTCTAATATAGCACACAGCGAAATATATTGCGTGCAGCGCAAAATAACGCACGTGGTGGGAAATAATGCAAGAAAAACGCTCATCACGAGTTAAATAACGCAAAAAACATCGCTTCTTAATTATGACTTGTGTCCTTTTAGTGAATTGAGCGTTAAGTCGCAAAAAATAAGAAGCGATAAAATTTTTAACGCATGCTATAAATAGCGCTCGTTTAATCGACCTTTAGTGAATCGGCCCCTTTGTGTGGATAAAATACAGTAAGAAAATGCCCACTAACTTCAATGCATTTTGGGCAGGTAACTTAACTAGCTACATGGTTTACACAAATTCTTTGAAAAAGACAGTTATCAGCACCCAATTTATATTTGTTCATACCTTCGACCTGGCATTTTGAAGTTAACATTCCCTTTCCCAAGGAACCTGACTTCACTGGTAGAGGAATTATACATTCATTTATGAAACTATCTCCATCACAAATGAGAACTCTTTTTTAGTATCCAACAGATATTAACAATACTGTGTGAATTTTGCCTAATTACTCTTCAATATGTGGTTGCGGTATAGTTTTGCATGTTAATGCGTTGTTGTCTTCATTCAATCCCCAGTGAAACCAGTACAAACTCTTTCTTGCTGTGTTCACATACACAAGGGAACACTGCCTGTCATGAAATGAACAAACAAGCTCTTTGTTCTGAAACATTAAAGAGATAATGCCATTAAAATAAAAATGGACTATTTGTGTCTGCACACGTGCAATGTGCAAATCAAAATTTAAAGGATTTATTTGTGCCTAAAAGCAATATTATTATGCTTTATTTATATAGCACCAACACATTACACAGTACTTTCTAGAAAATGTATAATTATTCCGAATAAACCTAATATAGAGGAGCTAAAAAAGTGACAGTGTTTGGATGAAAGCACAGCTGTATTTATGTCCTGATAATCCTGGGCACCAGACCTTAGCCCTCCCCCACCCCTTGCCAGTTGAGGAAGACTGGGTACCCCCACACTCCTCCTCAGGTTCACCATCAGTTTTAGCCACAAGTGTCCAGGGGCATTTTTTCTATGTAGGCCATTCCCATCTGCTAGCCTATGCACTAGTGATGTGCAGTCCGGCCTGAAACCTGTGGGACCCATGGGTTTACCCGCAGGTTTGGGCCAATGTTTGCAAAATATTTAAAGGTTACAGGCTGAGCTAACCTTACTCTGCCCAGCTACTGCCCCAGGCAGCCTCTATTTATAGGCATGTGCCTGTCCTGCCCCCTTTGTGATGTCAGAGATGGGTTGGATGTGGATTTATAAACAAAGGTGGATTGTTGGGTGGGGTTAGGGCCTGGTGAGGGTCAACTTTTTGTCACTACTATGTATGGGCTTTAAAGTGCCTACAGACAAAATACAGCCCTGGATGAGAGAGTATTTTCTGGTACTCAACTACATTTTATGGGGGGGAGTAACATTTTTTTTTTACAGTTGTCACAATTCTTAGGGAAAAATCAATTTAACTTTGACAAATAATTCTTTGATTGTACCAAATACCAAGAAATCTACTTGGCTGTGTTGGTTGAGCATCAGCAGCTAACCTACTTAAAAGTAAGATAATGTCATTTACCCTTAAATTGAATATGTGAATAAGCAAAAGGCTCTGTGAAGATATAAGTTAAATGTGCCTATCCATTGGACACAATGATTGGAACCTCACCTTCCATGGTGTCCCTTCATTTCTCCTCGAGAGGAGAATTAATTCAATCACTGTTATAAAAATGGAGCACGTCTTGCATAAGCAGATAAATTATTAGAAAGGATATAAATCATTGGCATATAATGTGATGCCAACCAGATTCAATGCAATTTACAGATAAATATGAGAAATGACTGTAGGTTTTTACTGAATTAAAAGTGGCAAAAGTTTTCAGAAGATAAATGATTAGCTGTGACTGCAGATTCATTTGCAAACTAAAAAGGTGACTAAAAGTATTAAATGGAAAAAATTGTATTTCCCTCCAGTTTTAAGAAAAAAAGCATTTGATTTAAAAAGAAAATCTAACATTTTGGGTGTGAAAATACTTGTTAAACAAATTTTTACTGAAACAATTCAAAAGACAAAACAATGTGCTGTAAACACAGACAATAGAGATACTAGTCCAACCGCGCGTGGCTAGACAAATTGCTCCTGCTTTTGTAAACAGATTTTTAATTGCCCAGCCTAAATAGGCTATTACCAATTAACCTGTTTAAGAAGGTGTGAATGGATTGTATTTGTTTTACTTATATTCAGGGTAGATTATTAACACCATTATTTTTGTTGATCTTAAGGGCAACGTGATAATTCATTTTTTCTGTTGGATATTAAGACTTTAAACATTACATGAGAACCATAAGCATTAATTCTTTCAAAGTACATTTAGCCAACCAACACAATCTAATTACACATCTTTAGCACAAATGACCAGATAAACCAAACAGTGAATTAAAGAAGAGTTGCAGGGAGTAAAATTAAACCTACTGATGAAAATTTAATTTCCACATATATTTAAATAATTCACGAAATTACAGAACTTACAAGGGACTTATACAAAAGCTACAATGGGCACTCTTCAGCAGCTAAAGCAAAAGCTCTATTAATTTACATTACTCCTTTTTCTTTCTCATTAGTTACTTATATTGAGACAGAGGTGGATCTAACTACTAATAAAGCAAACTAGAAGTCAGTAATAGAGTCATTTGTATTCAAAACTTTACAGCCATTGTTGCCTTTCCTTGCCCAAAGGCGGGAATTTAAAAAATGATATGTTGTAGACAAAAACCACTGAACGAGATCTCATTAATAAAATGATCCCATCTCTTATTCTCAATCTATTATGCATATTATACATTTATCCTGTGGATCTCCAGCTAATTTTAAGCTAAATATTCTACTGTACCATAATGCAAATGGCAACCTTTACACACCATGGGCAGTCAACCATAAGACAGAGGTACACGAAAAAAACATTTCTTTGCTTACTATCCAAAGAAGCAAAGGAAAACATGACTAGATGGATAAATAGATGAATTCATCCAGTAGAACAGATGCCTTTGATGAATGAATGGATGAACAGATGAATGGGCCAGTGATCCCACGTTATGATGGAGTAAATGTAAAAGCAGGACATCAAACAAAGCAAACAGTTCCAGATGCAGACAGGGTAGCATATATATTTAAACAAAGTACAGGATGTTCAAATTCCATATCATAGGCTGCAACATAAAACAACATGACAAACAGAGAGTGTTATAGTGATTAGCAGAGAACCCTGTATTTTCAGATCAGGGCTGTGCAGGGCAGAGATTTACAGTGCCATTCTTATTTACATTCTGAGTCCAGCAAGGTTTTCTCTAAATTGTGATGGACACGGGAAATTGTAATATGCACCAACAATATGGGAAGTACTTTCATTTTCCACAATACATTCAAATCTATTACAATCTGCAATGAGTGCAAGCAACTATCATGCATAATTCAGTATATGTTTAGACTCAGCTGTGCAGTGAGCACAAGTGCCCCATCTAGACTGGGGTTAAAGCAGCACTGTGACCTTCTGATAGGCCTTACTAGAAAAATCATATGCAATTTGTTATTTATTATATGCAATGTGATTTTTATTAAGTTTTACATTTTCTCGCAACTGTTTGATCATAACAAGTCGACTGATTTTGATCATAACAAGTCGACATCTAATGTCAAAAAGGACCTTAATTCCAGGTTATACTTTTTTGCTTGGATAAACAGAAAACATAAAAGATTATGTTTTGCTGTGGTAGGGGCTGTATCTTCCACCTGGTTTAAGAGTACCAGGATTGGGTCTAAGGGGATAATGATTTCTTCTATGACCCTTGGCCAGAATTTTCGAATAGCCGGGCATTGCCAGACTAGATGTATATAGTTTGCAGGTGAATGGTTGCATTTAGAGCAGATGTCAGGGATGTTTATATGTAACTTTATCACTTAGTCACATTATCAGAGTGCTAAATAAATAAAAATAAAACACTATTTATAAACTAATGTTACATGAAGTTAAACTATTATTCTTTAAGACTGGACAGATTACATATTAATGTATAAATCCTAGAACCACCAGTTGAGGGGTGATGTTTGTGTTTGGGAAGGGTAATTAAAGACAATTACTACACAGATTTCTTTATAGTATCCAAGTGTCAGTTCCATGAATAATACCCCAGGACACACTGCAGAATAAATCAAATGGCAATTCCATGTAAAATACCTCCCAGAACACACTGCAGGATAAATAATGCCAGTTTTATATACAGGTATGGAATCTGTTATTCAGAATGCTTGGGACCTGGGTTTTTCCAAATAAGGGATCTTTCTGTAATTTGGATCTCCAAAATCATTTAAACATTAGTTAAACCCAATAGCATTATTTTTCCACCAGTAAGGATGAATTATACCTTAGTTGGGATCAAGAACAAGGTACTGTTTAATTATTACAGAGAAAATGAAAAACATTTTTAAAAATGTTATTTTGTTAAAATTAAGTCACTGCCTTCCTGTAATTCTGGATAAGAGGTTTCTGGATAATGGATCCCATACCCCCCGAAAACATGATAAAGATGTTGCAGGTAACCATATAGAGAATAATGTAAAAAAGTTTGCACCAGCTCCCATTTATTTTATGTAGGCAGTGTTTTGCATGGGTCTACTTAAAAACCCCAGTAATGTTACATAGTGCTGTGACTGATAATCCTTTTGGGTTACAGCACATGAAAGTAAGCTTCATCTCAGTTAACACTATTACTGCCAAGCTTCCTACTGAAGGGATGGGCCAAGCTGTCTAGGCGCCATAGACAACCCAACTGGCCAGTGCAAGCAGCCAGTGTAAGGGAGCACAAACCAAGGGTAAGAAGGAGAGGTAACCTGCCTGGCGCCTCTCCAGCTTTACACCCTAGGCACCTCTTCTGCCCACCTCTAGTTCCAACCCTGTCAAATTGTGTTGCTTTATTTGGTTTATTCAGAATTATTAAAAAAGAAAATCTAACTTGATGCCTATATGAATAGAATCCTGGAACAGGGTGCTTTTTTTTTTCCTATTCTTTCATTTTTTTTGTGTGCCCCTCAGTTTCTTTTGTACAAAGCAGTAAGTGTATCCATCTTAAATGATTTTATAAAGCAGCATTTTGGAGAGGAGAGTGAGACTAAAAGTAAACAGGACAAGTACAAATGAAGGAAAAAGCATGTAGTGGAAATACATGGGTTACTTGAGGGGAGAATAGCACCGAAAAAGAGGCAGGTTTTCTGACCCCAATTAGGCAGCGGAATGGAACAGACCTGGAGGCAGGGTCTTCAACCTCAGTCAGACAGAGTAATTGCACAGAACTTAAGGCAAGATCTCTAACCCCATCTGGCAGTGGGAATGCACAAGACTTGAGGCAGGGTCTATATTTCCAGGCAGGCAGGGCAATCGCACAAAACTTGACAAAGGTTCAAGGTTCACTGCTGCCTTTATGAGACTGTGCAGTTCCCTGCTCCTCTGTAAAGCAAAAGCACCTGCATATCTCCATACTGACTCATCAGCTGCACCTAACTACCCTCAAGGTTTCTTGGTACTTTCCTTCCTTACAGTGCCAGACCCATCAATTGTATCTTCGAGTGCCTTTGCAGCACTTTGCTTTTTATGAAGACAACATGTTGAACAGAAATAGGATCTGGATGGCCTCTTTACAAGAGTCTGTACTGCTTTCCTGGGGGAAGCCAAGAAAAATAGAATGACTTTAACCAAAGGCAGCTCTACAGCTAAATGAAAAACATCTCACAGGATATGAAGTTAAAACCTACATGTTTTCTGCCCGACCTAGGCTTTACACCATCTTTCATCACTGGCACAGCTGAAGCTATGAAGAGTCGCTGCAGTGAATAATAATTGCTACTTCAGCAGGCCCGCAGAGCTTCTTTCAGCAAGTTAAAGTCTCACAATTTAATCCCTCACCAGTACTATGAGTTCCATTACCCGCTCCCTTTCTTCTTGCAATACATATTTTCCTATTGCAGGAATAAAATAATATAGCCTGAAATTAACCGAGTTAAAAAGAGATTTGTGCTTTTTACAATAGCCAAAGAATACATTTAATGCAATGTTTCTACATTGTCGGCTTAAGGGAAATGATCTCCAGACAACATGTTGTTAGTACCTGACAAGGCATTTTGCAACCTCTGTAATTATGAATGTAAGCTTACTACATAACCTGTAAGGACTTAAAACATGGATATTGCTTACTGCTGTTTTCAACACTTGAACACTTCAACACTTGAAACCTATTTAGCTCTGTGAGAGTGTGAGCACTTTTTGGTGCATATTTATCATAATTACTGCCCAGTAGTACTCTCTATAAGCACGTAAGTTTATGTTTATGTTGCTATTCAGGTACTGGACCTATTATCCAGAATGCACAGAGCCAGGGTTTTACAGATAAGGAATCTTTCCATAATTTAGATCTCCATATTAACATTTAATGATAATTGTCTCTACATGTGTTTTAGCAGAGGCAATTCTCAGTATTGTCTATGGCAGGGGATTTTCTGTCGTTTAGTAGCCGTGACAAGTAGCTGCTACTAAGTAGTTAAATAAACCCAATAGGATTGTTGTGCCTCCCACAAGTATTAATTATATCATAGTTATATCTTAATTGTATCTAAATTCTTACTCAGAAAATCAGGAAATCAATTTTAAAAACTTGTGGATAACTGGTTTCTGCATAACATATCCCATACCCATATCCACTTTCTCTTGTAGATGTTAAATTTTACTCTGGTCCTTCAGACTTTAGGGAACCTCAGTCATTTTTCTGTCAACTTTTGTTGGATTCCTGCCCAATAAAATAATGAGAAAAAAAAACATTATTTTAATGGCCTTTAGTCTGATCTAAAATTTGATTGCGTGTACACCAGGGTAAGACGTGCATCAAAAAAAGTGTCAACCCTAAGGCTTAAGTAACTGTTGCGTAGGGTCTGCTTCTCTACGCCTGCAAAACGCAGGCAGACCCTACACAATGGAGATTCACTAATCCACGAATGCTCCGAGCGTTCGCTCGTCGTATTTTCGGCAACTTTTTCGTATTTTTCTCCCACGTTGTCTGATCATCCTAGGAAATAGGGTCTTTATTTTAGCTAATAAAACTAGATCCCCATGCAGTGAAATACAGCTCTCTCAACTGTATTAAAACGTTTGCTGGCTACTTTGCTGAATGAAGTAATACTGCTCAATTTCTACCTAAAGAGACTCTGATGAGTTAATGGGGAGTCTAGAAACAACAGCCCAATCAGTTCAAGTGACTGTTCAATGAGTCCCTGTGGTGTTAATAAGCATTTTAATTATTCCTGAACCATGAGATATTGTCAAGCGAAGTGTTTGTGGCAAAATCAGTTCCACTGTTGGACAGAACAAGAATTTAACTTATTTTTACTTTTGTTGTTTGCAGCAGGGTTATGTATCTGTTTAGCCAGGTAATTTATTGTAGCATAGGTATAGGAATGTTCTCTGATTGCACTACAGTATATTGGTCAGATTACCATTTCACCTTCTAGAATATGAAGGAAAGATGCACTATGACTAGCTGCAGTAGTACACTATGCAAAATATAGGGCACCAATTCAAGAGACCAATTCAAGATTTAATGAGACATTACTAGTATCCATTTATTTTTTAATGAATGCTTTATTTACTTTAATTGAGATCAAACATGGTAGGCCCTTCTATTGTTCTCCTGGATCTCACATACCTGCCCCTGTATGCCTCCTAAAATTGTTTTCTTCATGTCCCTTTATATTGGAATTCTGTTCTAATTCTTTTCAACTGGTTTTATTTTCAAAACAATTTTCACATTAGACTGTCACTTATGTCAACTTTATTTATGCTGATTATAAATTAGATTATACTGTTACAGTTGGTGGGTTAGAGTTGTTACAAATGTTCCTCTATCTAGAAAAATACAATGTAGTTGCACTAGAAACTGAATGTGGCTGCATTGGACTATTTGATTTGCCCGCAGGGAAGGAGGCCTGTCCTCCAATCGAGGCAGCACTTTAATGGGCTATGGGTTTACAATATAATCGGACATGCCACATTGCACACTCTGGAGAGAAGTACTGACGTGAACTCTGTTGCTAGAGAACGCTAGGAGTACAAGGGTAATAGGTATAATGTCAACTGGCATTAGGCATGCAGTTTAAGCATTTTATTTCCAAAGGCAATGTGAGTCCCAGACTTGAATTACTGACCATTTCAGACACACAGCATAAAGTAATTCCATTAACTTGGCAATGTCCCCAGCACCAAGCTGTGGTCGCGTCACTACTGAACACAGAACATTTCCTTTTCTGCTTAAAAATAGCACACCATATTTTTAACTGGATAGAGCAGCTTAGAATTATCAAGCATTTGTTGTTCTGTGTTCTCTGTAAAACCAAATCTGCAGTACTAAAAAAAGCTACTTTTCAATTTATTAGAAAATCGTTTGTGGACTGTCCATGTTTGATGCAACCTCAAAATGTCTTTATGAACTGTGCTTAGGGGGTAAAGAAAATCTAAAAAAAACAAAAAAAAAACGGGCAATAGAAGCTAATCGCTTTTAATTGAATAAAAGTGTAAGCATGTATCACCCTCTGCCAGTGTTTCTGGAAAAGAAATGTCCTTATTTAAAGGAAAACTATACCCCCAGAATAAATAGTTCTATTCTACTAATATTATGTTAAGTGATCTATTAAACAATCTTGCCAAACTGGAATACATATATATAAGTAAATACTGCCTTTTTTTGTCCTTTCCCTTTATCCACCATTTAGTGATGGGCTGTGTGCTCCCTCAGAGATCACATGACCAGAAATAATGCAGCTTTAACTGTAACAGGAAGTAGTGTAGTGTGGAAGCAGAAGACAAAACTCTGTCCATTCATTGGCTGATTTGAACTAACATCTATGTGTGCATTGGCTTGTTTGTGTGCACTGTGAATCCTATAATCCCAGGAGGAGGCCCTTAATTCTCAAAATGGCAATTTTCTATTTAGTAATACCCAATAAGCACATACTACTAAAAAAAGTATATTTTTATGAAAGTGGTTTATTTAGATGAAGCAGGGTTTTACATATGAGCTTGTTTATGCAATATTTTTAAAGAGACCTACACTGTTTGGGGGGTATAGTTTAATAACTCTTTCTAAAAGTTCAGCTATTTGCCTAAGGAGCAGAGAACTCCCCTTTGTGCACTTAATTGGTCAAATCTAGGTAGCATGTATGTCATCCAGTAGGTGAGCTCCCTAAAAGGCAACCAGTTGCAGAAAGCATATATAATACACAAGAGATGTCTATTGTGTATTATATATGCTTTCTGCAACTGGTTGCCTTTCAGGGAGCTCAGACTGTAAAATGTAGCCATATCCGTGGTGTATTGTAACTGTCAGTTTCAATCAGTGCTTAGTGATGTCACATGTGTCACAAGTCACTAAAGCTTGAATTAAAAAAAATGTACTCCTGCTTGATGGAATGAGGATATTAAAAGTCAGCTTGTAGGGTCATTACCTGTATATGTTCATATAACTACAAGGTGATTTCTATTACTGTTATATTTTTAGTAGGGGTACATTATACCCTATACGCACCTTTCGTCTGGCTTAAGAAAAAAAACGGGATTTCCCAATCCTAGTGTCAATGGAAACAAAAAAAAAAAGCTTTTCATTTTTCTGATATCCCTTTTCAGTTCTCCCTTTTTTCAGTTTGTGAATACTTTTCCTCAGAGATCATAAGCTCTTTGGGACAGGAGCCGTATTCCTTCCATGTAATGAGTGCTTAAAAAAAAATATTGTATATTTTTATATATTTCTCCTAAGCACTGCAGGCGGGGTTGTAGGTCTAACTGAAACACTCCCTGTAGAATAACATAACACCATTATATTATGTGCTTCTTGAAAAGCTATTTTCTTCCTGAGGGTACAAGAAATCTCATCATGTCCTTAGCTTAAAGGATAATCCCCTTTAGCAATACTTTACCAAAGGCACAATAAACGTGAACCCATTTTTTTCAACTAGGATTGTTCATGCTTCAAATACAGTAGCTCCGTGACCTGGTAGAATATAATATGCTACACAACATAGATACGTATTACGCTTATAATAACTAAAGCAGGAGGCAACCCCAGTTAATCTCACCTAGTTAGATACAATAGGTAAAGCTTGGCAAGAATCTAACCTCTGCTTTTTGACCACTATGTGCTGTTTTTACAGAAAGTAATTCCGAGCATGGCAATGGAAACTGAAAAATGATATGCATAATATAAAGTGACATACACCCAGTGCATGAAATTTAAAAAAATGTATCCCTTTCATTTTCAAATATATAGAATTCTGTCATAGTACAAATATTTGCAATACCTATATCTAAAGTCATTAAAACATCTCTAAAAAGTCCAATTTTTGTATTTCAATCTACAAAGTATTATATATATATATATATATATATATATACATATATATATATATACATATATATATATATATATATAAACAGTCCACACGACAGCACCACACTCCAAAATCTGCTGCTCTGCAGCTGCCCCTGTGCACGGGATATCACATAAATATCAAAATAAAACAGCCAGCACCAAGGGTCTTTGTATTTCAAAAAATCTCTTGTGTATTATAATTGCATGTACAACCAACGTTTCGGTCCCAAAAGGGACCGAAACGTTGGTTGTACATGCAATTATAATACACAAGAGATTTTTTGAAATACAAAGACCCTTGGTGCTGGCTGTTTTATTTTGATATATATATATATATATATATATATATATATACACTGCTCAAAAAAATAAAGGGAACACTTAAACAACACAATGTAACTCCAAGTCAATCACACTTCTGTTTAGTGCTGGGCGGTATGACCAAAAATTTATATCACGGTATTTTTCAAAATTATATCGGTATCACGGTATTTGACGGTATTTTTTTTCCCCCATGCATGATTAGGTGACCACCCCAAACACCCGCCACCCGCACCCCCCCGCCACCCCAAACACCCCCCCATCCGCACGCAACGTCCACAGGTGGGGGTTGTGCTTACAGCCCAACACCGTGCAGGACGTTTGGCATTTGCCAGAGAACACCAAGTTTGGCAAATTCGCCACTGGCGCCCTATGCTCTTCACAGATGACAGCAGGTTCACACTGAGCACATGTGACAGATGTGACAGAGTCTGGAGACACCGTGGAGAACGTTCTGCTGCCTGCAACATCCTCCAGCATGACCGGTTTGGCAGTGGGTCACTAATGGTGTGGGGTGGCATTTCTTTGGGGGGCTGCACAACCCTCCATGTGCTCGCCAGAGGTAGCCTGACTGCCATTAGGTACCGAGATGAGACCCTCAGACCCCTTGTGAGACCATATGCTGGTGCAGTTGGCCCTGGGTTCATCCTAATGCAAGACAATGCTAGACCTCATGTGGCTGCAGTGTGTCAGCAGTTCCTACAAGATGAAGGCATTGATGCTATGGACTGGCTCAACCATACCCAAGGCCTGAATCCAATTGAGCATCTGGGACATCATGTCGCTCCATCCACGAACGCCGCATTGCACCACAGACTTTCCAGGAGTTGGTGGAGGCTTTAGTCAAGGTCTGGGAGGAGATCCCTCAGGAGACCATCCGCCACTTCATCAGGAGCATTCCCAGGCGTTGTAGGGAGGTCATACAGGCATGTGGAGGCCACACACACTACTGAGCCTCTTTTTGACTTGTTTTAAGGACATTTTCCACTTTAATTTTGACTGCGACTCAAAATCCAGATCTCCATGGGTTGATAAATTTGATTTCCATTGATAATTTTTGTGTGATTTTGTTGTCAGCACATTCAACTTTATAAAGAACTAAGTATTTAATAAAAAAATGTCATTCATTCAGATCTAGGATGTCTTATTTTTGTGTTCCCTTTATTTTTTTGAGCAGTATATATATATATATATATATATATATATATATATATATATATATACACACCGTATTTTCCGGCGTATAAGATGACTGGGTGTATAAGACGACCCCCAACTTTTCCAGTTAAAATATAGAGTTTGGAATATACTCGCCGTATAAGACTACCCCTCTTCCAACGCACACCAAAGGCCAGGCGACTGGCTGGTTGTTGTATACAACTGCTTTGATTGGTTAGAGTGGTCACACAGGACATTGGTAGCCAAGGCCCCCTAAAACATTGGTAACCAGGGCCCCCTAAAACATTGGTAACCAGGGCCCCCCTAAAAAATACATCATGCAGGTAGGCAGTTGTGAGTGTACATGGAGCATAAACGAATCAGAATGTAATTTCTCTGTTGCAGCCATAAAGAAACAAATCATTGCCTGTGAATAGTGCTTGGCTAAAGTTACCCTTTAGCAATGTACATAGTCTGAACCAGCTGTACTACCCCTGCCCCAGGCATTTTGAGGGGATTATTTTACTTTTGAAAAACAGCAGTAAAAGCAATAAAACACCAGCATAAAACAGGGCTAACCCTTTAAACACAGTCTGCTTTAGCAAATAGCTTTAAATTAGATCACTATGGCCCCTTGATAAAGCAAAACAGCAGCCATTCCATTTAAACGTAAATTTTTTTACAGATCTATATCTTCTATGGAGGCCACACTAATTGGGCACTTATTTGTATATTAGATTACAGTTGAATTTATTGTTTGTGCTCTGGTGTTACAGCGCAGCAGACTTTCTCCAGCTTCCCCCCAAGCGACTTCCTCCAGCTTCCCCCCAAGCAACTTCCTCCAGCTTCCCCCCAAGCAACTTCCTCCAGCTTCCCCCCAAGCAACTTCCTCCAGCTTCCCCCCAAGCAACTTCCTCCGGCTCCCCTCAGCTTCCCCCATCCTAGCTACCTCCTGTGGCTCCCCTGCGGCTTCCCTGCCAGCGACCTCCTCTGTCTGCGTCTTCCTGATTGTGCCGGCTCACTGCAGCTTCTGAACATTTTAAAAGGTTGCGCCCTGTGCGTGTGTGCGTGCGTACGTACGTACGTACGTACGTACGCACGGGGCGCAACCAATCAAATTTTCCGCTGGCCACCAATGACGGCGGCCTTGGCCCTGGCCGGCACAATCAGGAAGAGGCAGACGGAGGAGGTCGCTGGCAGGGGAGCCAGCGACCCTGTATATACACAGTGGTGTGAAAAACTATTTGCCCCCTTCCTGATTTCTTATTCTTTTGCATGTTTGTCACACTTAAATGTTTCTGATCATCAAAAACCGTTAACTATTAGTCAAAGATAACATAATTGAACACAAAATGCAGTTTTTAAATGAAGGTTTACGTTATTAAGGGAGAAAAAAAACTCCAAATCTACATGGCCCTGTGTGAAAAAGTGATTGCCCCCCTTGTTAAAAAATAACTTAACTGTGGTTTATCACACCTGAGTTCAATTTCCGTAGTCACCCCCAGGCCCGATTACTGCCACACCTGTTTCAATCAAGAAATCACTTAAATAGGAGCTACCTGACACAGAGAAGTAGACCAAAAGCACCTCAAAAGCTAGACATCATGCCAAGATCCAAAGAAATTCAGGAACAAATGAGAACAAAAGTAATTGAGATCTATCAGTCTGGTAAAGGTTATAAAACCATTTCTAAAGCTTTGGGACTCCAGCGAACCACAGTGAGAGCCATTATCCACAAATGGCAAAAACATGGAAAAGTGGTGAACCTTCCCAGGAGTGGCCGGCCGACCAAAATTACCCCAAGAGCGCAGAGACAACTCATCCGAGAGGCCACAAAAGACCCCAGGACAACATCTAAAGAACTGCAGGCCTCACTTGCCTCAATTAAGGTCAGTGTTCACGACTCCACCATAAGAAAGAGACTGGGCAAAAACGGCCTGCATGGCAGATTTCCAAGGCGCAAACCACTTTTAAGCAAAAAGAACATTAAGGCTCGTCTCAATTTTGCTAAAAAACATCTCAATGATTGCCGAGACTTTTGGGAAAATACCTTGTGGACCGACGAGACAAAAGTTGAACTTTTTGGAAGGTGCATGTCCCGTTACATCTGGCGTAAAAGTAACACAGCATTTCAGAAAAAGAACATCATACCAACAGTAAAATATGGTGGTGGTAATGTGATGGTCTGGGGTTGTTTTGCTGCTTCAGGACCTGGAAGGCTTGCTGTGATAGATGGAACCATGAATTCTACTGTCTACCAAAAAATCCTGAAGGAGAATGTCCGGCCATCTGTTCGTCAACTCAAGCTGAAGCGATCTTGGGTGCTGCAGCAGGACAATGACCCAAAACACACCAGCAAATCCACCTCTGAATGGCTGAAGAAAAACAAAATGAAGACTTTGGAGTGGCCTAGTCAAAGCCCTCACCTGAATCCTATTGAGATGTTGTGGCATGACCTTAAAAAGGCGGTTCATGCTAGAAAACCCTCAAATAAAGCTGAATTAGAACAATTCTGCAAAGATGAGTGGGCCAAAATTCCTCCAGAGCGCTGTAAAAGACTCGTTGCAAGTTATCGCAAACGCTTGATTGCAGTTATTGCTGCTAAGGGTGGCCCAACCAGTTATTAGGTTCAGGGGGCAATTACTTTTTCACACAGGGCCATGTAGGTTTGGATTTTTTTTCTCCCTAAATAATAAAAACCCTCATTTAAAAACTGCATTTTGTGTTTACTTGTGTTATCTTTGACTAATAGTTAAATGTGTTTGATGATCAGAAACATTTTGTGTGACAAACATGCAAAAGAATAAGAAATCAGGAAGGGGGCAAATAGTTTTTCACACCACTGTATATACATATATATCCTAACTACAGTATCTGTCTATCCATCTATGTATCTACCATCCTACCATAAGTCACTACTTATCAATACCTCTTTTTTCATAAGTAAAGGAATATAAAGTCACTGGCCTTTCCATCAACATTTGTTCTGCAACCAGAAGAGAAGCTCAGTGTCTCACTGTGAAACGTTTAGTGTACCCACTCATTCGTATTCATTACAAAATTATACACTGAAGGCTGCCTTTTCTTGTTGTGTTTCCATCTGTGATAAACTACCACGTCCAAACCATGTCGTTAGTGACAGTCCTTGGTCCTGACAGCTTGACTCAATTAATCTATTTAATTTATTGATCAAATTCATGGCTGGGAAACATTCAAATCAAATTGCATTTCTATCATCTGTTCTGACTAAATGTCTATTTAAAAACTAAAATTAGTTTTATTCTGACACATTCTCTATCTTATGCCTACTTTCAATCAAAACGAGCTATGAAACATATGTAACCATACCCTGACCTGTTAGTTCTCAGGAGCTATATTACCAAAGAATATAACAATGACCTTGGAAGAAATAAACGGAAATTGGACAAAATACATGGATGAATTTTACAAAAACATTTACTTGACAAGAAAAAAAAAATCACTTTAGGTTCCATATACATCATAACCAAGAGGACTCATTTATGTCTGCAAGTGTAGTGAGTAAAGTGCACTTTTGAGTGTATTTGCCATGTTTTGGTCAAATGCCAAAATGCAGTATTTTTTTCCCAGAATTCCAGTGCCACTGCCTTTGCATAGGGGTGTTGCCTTTTGCACCTGATACATCAAAATGCCATTGAGCTGAAAGTTTTCCAAGTCTGTTGGTGTAATTTCTGGTGTTTCAGCAAGAGAGTGACATGTGCACCAAATGCTTTAGACCAAAGTGCGCTGCACCTATTGATGCAGGGCGCAGAGAGAACCCTGAAGCTACTGCCTGGTCTGGAGATAGTGGTAGTCAGGGTCGGACTGGGCCGCCGGGACACCGGGAAAAATCCCGGTGGGCCCCAGCGGCCCAGTCCGACCTTTGCCGGCACTCCCCCCTACTGACTGTTCCTCCCCTGACGCGTTCAATTTATACGCGGTCGGGAGGACGTCAGGCGGGGCCCTTCAGGGGGGTTAGGGGGGCCCCTGGGGGGGTTAGGGGACACGGCTGGGGCACCTGCAGGGCCCCTGGGGCGGGAGCCCCGGTGGGCCCTGCACCCCCCAGTCCGACCCTGGTGGTAGTTCCAGGGTTCCTCTGCATCAATAGGTGCAACTGCCCCTCGATTCAGAATGGGAGGAAGCTTAAAGGTTGAGATAACAAGATAACCAAAACATAGAACCAGAAGGTTTCTGTGTTTATTTAGACGGTCAGACTAGAATTCACTCCCCCTGCCAACTCTGTGTAATCTGGGCTACCAGCAACTAGATCTGCAGCATGGATGCTACTGAGACCAGTAGCCTTTCCTTCTCCTTTAATAATCAAAATAAAATATAACTGTCCAGAGATTTCACCTTTTTATGATAAAATATACACCACCAAATTCACCATATACTCAAGCATAGTTTTTTAGTGGTCATATAATAAAAGAACTATGAGTATTTTTTTCATGTTACCTTTGGATCATAATTTTTAACAACATCATAAACTGTATTTACATTTTACATTGTTTGAATACTATCTATTGTATGTCAATGTCTGTAACATATCTGGAAGTTTTACGATTTATATAAACATAATAAATTTATATAGACAGAGATATATACTTTATTTATAACAAACATTTTTAAAATAGTAAATATGAGGCTTATGCTTTTCAAAATAACCAGAGTGCTACCGTTTTCATTATTTTAGGAGGCTTATACTCTTTCTCTAGGTTGCACAAACTTGAAATATCAATACAGACAACAAGAGTCATAAACAGCCAAGCTATTTTTTTATTCTTCATTTATTTGTGAATTCTAGACCTTAGACTCTATCTAAAGGAGTCAACTACTGCGCTGTAAGATTGAACGTTGTTTTCCAGCCACAGGCCCATAATAACCCAAATTTGTTTGGCTTGTCTGAAACTGCATTTTCCACTATCTGCCAAATCATGTTCCCTATGATCTGAATAGTTAGTGGAGGAGCCTTCCATTTGCTTGCTATGGTATGTCTGGATACTGTACAGATTTACAACAATTTTTTGCAGTGTTGGAGGTTCTGGGAAAATCCTTGTCAAATAGTGAAACCAATGGGTCCCCAGCAAGGTAGAAATTAGTCTGAAATTCTCATCCCATAGCTTGGCCGGCATATGGCAAGATCAACAATGATACAGATAATCTGTCAGGTTTATGCAAGTCCTAAAGCATTCATGGCATATTCATATACCACCTTTATTCAGTTTGTTTCCTTTTAGCATTTGCCAATTACTTGGCCTGTTAAGTCCAAAGACAAACCATCTGATATATCCCAAAGTTCTATACATGGTGGCTGTGTTTAGTTATTGTGGAATGGACGACATAGCAAAGTTATGAGTTAATATTATGAGTTTGTCCCAGGCAAAGTATGGATTTTATGTATGGGGCTGGACATAATTCGGGTGATAATTTCTCATGTTATCATTTTCTCGTTACAATCTTCACATTTACATATCATATTACAGATCATAGCAGGAAGGTTATTTAATGACCAGGATTCTAAAGAACTGATTTTTTAAAACTTTTTATTGGTAGTGATTTGCTATTCTTAGGGAAAGTCCCCACTATAAATTCCAACTAAGCAAAACTTGTTTTTAACAGTTGTATATTCTTACTGCTTTTCTTACCATCTATTCATACAGAAGGCCATTATTTGTGATAAAAAATATCCTTCAATTCTACTAAAGCTCCTACTGTATTAGGCTTAATCAAATCTATTTATTGATACTAACGCTTAGGTGAATGCTTGCGGATAAGCAATATATATGTATATATATATATACAATATATATGTATATATATATATATATATATACAATTTTTAAACAAAATGATTTAAGCACCCAGAGAAGATACTAAATGTGAACCATAATCTTGATTTGTGCTCTGTCATGTATGTTAAATAGCTATTATTGTGATAACAGTCTAGTAAATATGATCTTATTTGAAGGTATATTTATCATTGTCGAAGTAGCTTAGCAGTAATGTAAAATTCATAGTATTCATAATGTATACTGACAGAAGGCATCATTCTACATCTAGCCACTATTAATGATAATTTAGAATGTTACTTCGGAAGATCTTCAATCAAAATATGCGGTTTAATAAACTGAAAAAGACAGCATCCAGCAAGTGGGCTCTTTGAGCAAGAAATTGGCTGGATACTGAAATTATACCACAAAGCAATCATCAACATTAAAGGTTTAAAGTCAATTAAGAGTGAGGTCAGCCATATTGATTGGGATTGCAGTTAGTAGGCTAAACTAAGTTCTTGCAGTCTAGTGACTTGCAGTCACTGGGAGGTCAGTGTTTGGGAATGAGTCTCGAGAGAGCGATTTGGTAATGGTCAGTATTTTAATAAGCCTACAATATCTACAGTATTATGTACAGTAATTAAAGTATATATATTTGTAAATATAATAAATATTATTCACCCAGCCTGAGCAAGAACGTTTATATATTTATATAAGATCAACATTTTATTTATATTTAGTACATCTTTAGTTAATAATAATTGAAGATACCAAATTTGTCTTAAGAAGAAAGGTGAGATGGGATCAGTGGTGGTCTGAGCCCAGCTTCCTCTATACTGTAGCTTTAGCGAATCCCCCTCCCCACCACTCTCCTACTTGAGAGATAGCGAGTGGGGCCGTGAGGAAGAGGCGGGCGGAGAGGGGAAAAAAGATTTTTTGCAGGGGGCTCTCAGAACTAGTTACTGTAGCCGCTACCAGTTACTTTTGTTTCGTGTCTGCCTTTCACTCCTGTGCTATTTGCAACATTTTACGATTAGGTATTGTAGCTACTGTCAGCTAATTCTGCTACGTGTCTGCCTTTCACTCCCTTGTTTTTTGCAACACTTTATGTTTAGGTACTGTAGCTACGATCAGCTACTTTTGTTACATGTCTGCCCTTCACTCCTTTGGTTTTTTGTAACAGTTTATTCTCTTCCGCTACGTGGTGTTTTTATTGCACAGTTTGCTCTATTTAACTTTGATCTGTTCTCTACATGCTTCAGAATTTGTTTACTCTCGTCACTGTGGTTACCTGCACTAGGTTTTGGCGCCCTTTTTCTTGGAGGGGTATATCTAGGGGGGTGGGTGTGTTTGGTCTTTTGGTTTCTCCAAATTTTTTCACTTTATTGCCAAGTCCTTGTGTGTGCAGCTCTCTGTCTATATATATATATATATATATATATATATATATATATATATATATATATATATATATACTGTATATACTGTATATACTGTATATACATACATACATACAGTTTCATGCGTGAAGTACCACTGCAATAGGGGAATATGTCTGTATTTTGTGCAAGTAACACCTAATTGGGTTTCAGCAGTAAATGTCTCAGCAGAGGATGTTTGCTTCAAGTTTTACATAAAAGAGTTTTGCTGATAGAAAACTCTAGAGAAATCATTTTAAGATCCCTATTTTATTGCAAGTCAAAGAGGGTTTCAAATCTCAGTGTTTAGGATAATTGCACATGATAATGGAAGTGCATCTTCACCCAAGCTCCTAAATGAAGCACAAATTTAATAAAACTATATAGTTCACAGAACAATTTACTTCAGTTATTATATGTCTCTGAACCTTTTAAACACATACAAATCAAGGCTAAATTCCCACACTGATATCATACTTCCATAACTGAAGCTTTCTGGAGGTTGGACTGAAGCTTCAGTTATCACAATTTTTTAAATGCAAATTAAACCGGATGGAATGAAAGAATTACATTTATATAGTCCCCTTTATTACGCCTCATTCATTTGTAATATATAGAAAAGAAAGGTGTACATTGCCCACTAGGTGGAAACCTTATTCCTAATATCTCAGATACTATAGACGTTAAGGGTAACATACCAATTTTTTAAGTCTAATACGGGCCAAAAGGCACTATGGGGAACAAGACACTGTTTAATCATCAGAAACAAACATTTAGAGACCCTTCTTATAAGAGTGTGCAAAAATGTTTATACAAAGGAAAGTTTGATCCTGTACAGTTATCTTCAATTGGGGAAAAAAAAGATTTCTACGCAGAGGTTAACTTTTAGAATAGCCCTTTAAGGAAATCTTTCTACAATTGCACTACCCACAGCCTCAAGGTGACTATACACGGTGTCTAAATAACTGGTCTGTGGGCCAAATTGATGCCTAATGTATGATGTGGCCATAATGTATGTATCAACTGCAATCACAGCACGATCTACCAAGATTTTGCCCTCCATCATCCAAAGTGACATCCACGGGCAAAGTTAGGTTGCAATCACCCAAAATAATCAGGGTCTGTGTAGCTAGCTTTACATGAACCTGTAATTACAGAATACAGAAGGGAATTCGGCACTGACAGGGCAACTTAACTGTAGGTTAAACACACAGAAAAGAGAAAATACTGTAAGTGAAAGGTGGTGTTTTGGAGAATACTGATTCCTAGAAATCTTTCACTTGAAGTTGTGTATAGGTGACTAGTTTTTAAACAAATCAGCCAAATCTAGATGGAGATCATTACAGAAATGGATTTTATCAGTATCAAAAGAAGCAAATCTGTACTGTAAATGTGTGGCCTCAAATGATCTACTGCCCAGCAGTTCCAGTGCTGTTTCTGGCTCTCTGAAACTGGTGCTCACTGACTGCCACACAAAGGCTGACCACAACATTCATTTGATGTGTCCAGACTACAAAAAAAAAAATATAGTTCTATATTACTTTACTTTTAATGCTAAAGGATTCAGCCGAATACCAAACCAACTGGTATTCCAAATGGTAGGGTTAAAGATTTTCAACAAAAATGTTCAACTTCTGTGCTTTTGTGACAAAAAGTCACGTGATTTTAAGGATTCGGTTCGGCCAGGAGCATGGATTCGTCCGAATCCTGCTGAAAAAGGCCGAATCTTGGCCATATCCCGAACTGAATCCTGAATTCGGAGCATCCCTACTATATGTATTACAAATATATGAATTACAAAGGGCACTCCTATAATGTTGCTATTAAATATTAACTTTAAATATTAATGGGATTCAATGGGATAAATATATTTTAAAATCTATATTTGGCCCTTTAGAGTGAAGACTTTAGAGTAAAGATGTAATGCTTTCAGTTGAATTATAGTTGATTTCTTCTTACAAAATAAATAAAACACTTTATAAAATAATAAAAAAACACTTGTGCATAAATATATACATGCATACATAGAGAACTCACATTGAATACAACAGGTTGACAAAGTTTTACCAAATGCAACACTATATAACACACTTGGTATTTGTAGTTTTGGTGGAAATGTAGTCACGGTTTAAAACAAACTCTAAAACAACTACTATGAGAATGTTGATGAATGAGCCTCTATATGTAACCAATTACTGTACAACTATATGCAATTGAATAAGCATTATAATTCTCTGGGAGTCGGTACAAATTGGCCAAACAAGTTAGCCTAGACATGCTGATTATTTACAGTGTATGCCAGTGGAAAGCCAATATTTCACATGGGTAATACTGCAAAGGGAAAGTTTGATTACAAATGACATCATTCTAATTGCCAAGTACAGATGACAGTTTATTATCATGGCTACATTAAATTACGCCTTAGTTGCAATTTCATTTTCTATAAGAAAAGCTGATCTTTAAGATTATTTTGTTGTATTTTTAATATTACTGCTTTGCCCACAGGGCTTTATGAAGCTGACCAGGCAGTATCTGATTCCTTCACTGCAAAATGAACGTTCTCACCAAATTGCAAACATATTTTCTTTCCTACTGCTCTCTGTGTGACAGAGTATAGAATTTGTGGAAAAGTTGTACTTTATCTTGCTTTTATTTAAAGACACACTGTCACCTTTTAATTGCTAATTTTATTTATTTGTGTTTCATATTCTGCCAATGCAATTTTACTGCTCTCAGAGAAAATCAAGGTGGTAAGCAGTGGTGTAACTAAATGTTACTGGGCCCTGCAGCAAATATAGTTTTAGGCCCAAAAACATTAGTAAATTCACCTATTTTACTAAGATACTGAAAATTGAAGTTTATCTTTATTTGGGGCCTTGCTGTGTCCTCTAAGCACCTGGGCCTCCCTGCAACTGCAGATACACCCATTCCTCTGCAGTTACACCCTTGGTGGCAACTTCACTATCTGAACCTGTCTCCCATTCAGAAGATGTTGGTGATATAAAGTGGGAAATTATTTAAAAACACTTACCTTGGGGTTCTGGAGCCACTGTGTATGGCAGGCTGCCCATTTCCCATTCATATGAATGAGGAGTTGTAGGTGGCAAAGGATTTTCAATACTGGAGATCATCTCAAGCAAAACTGCACCGATATTCTGTTTGCCATTAGCTGTTAAGAAGGTTTTAATTATGCTTAAAATTGATGTGCTGTTTTATAGAATTATCCTTTTTCATTTTTGTCCAGTGATCCATGTTACCATTCTCAAAGCACTTGTGTCATTCCCATTTGAGGTACAAGTATTCTGTATGTGTAATTATACACTCTACAAGTTTCATAAAAGTTACAAATGATGTTCAAGTCCCACTGAATACCAATATTTTAGTGTTGACCATCCATTTAGCATTTATTGGTTAGTGCATGTTAACATTTATCAGTGAGGAGTATTAGTGACAAATAATGTGTCACAGAATGCATTTGTATAATAAGTTTCCATGCATAATGAGCTTTTCACCAGCTTGCTGCCTTCATTTGTTGTGTACCTACATGGAGGCCTCTTTCGTTTCTTCTCTACCATCTAATAATCTTCACCTCTTGGGTATCAACTCTTATGCCCCCTGTAATAGTATCGATATTCTTAGGGGATTGGTTTTGTATTGTTATCGTAATGGTATCATATTATAATTAGTATAGATATCCGCAAAAAAACACAAGAGAATGTAAAGTCTTGCATTTTTATGTGTATTTTGGCTACATGTGCCTGTACTCGAGTGTATTCCATTCATTCGGGTGCAGGCACAGGTAGGAGGCATATGGCGATATTTTCGGCAAGCGTTTTTCAGCTTGTCGAAAATATACGCCATACGCCTGGTCTGACATTAGCCTTAGACACATTCCTCCAGAATAAATACTGTGACACAGCTTACAATCTTTGAAATAATTAAATATACACTTGATAACGGGTATTGACCCGAAATATGTTGTGTTACCACTACTCATAATAAATGTTTTTCAACAAGCCTGCTGAAGCTTTTTTCCTATTTTTTGGATTTCTATAATTGTTGATAAGCAACTTGAGGATCTGATGGACCAGGGGTGTGGTCATCCATAAATGCCTGAAAATTACAGGGATAAAAAACAAACAATACAGCCTGGACTGGGATTCAATATAAGACCTGGTATTTCAAGTACACAGAGGTCCAAACAGCCCCCACAGGCCCAATAAAGTGACTGTCTATGGGCTCTTACGGTAGCCCCTCTGGCATTTGAATCCACAGATTGCCAGTCCAGGGCTGCAAACAATACACAATGACTGGTCACAACCTGTACACATAAAGGACATAAAATATTTATGATATTTATGTATTTCCCTATGCTAGGCAAAATCAAGCAATTAAAAAGTAGTATAGCTAGTTTTTATGCCCTGTGTAAAATCCATAATGCCAATCTCATGTTATCAGAGAACTCAAGAGCTTATTAAAAACCGCTTAAGGGTTTCTGGTTAGTCATCTCTAATTTATTCAACAAATTTATCCGATTTCATACGACTATATAAAGTCGCATCACATACCCCAACCAGTCCATCTATTACATACTGTACTTGGCTTGTCTACATTCAATATTCACCTTATTGACTAAAAAGGTGTACGATCAATAACTTCCAGCCATTCTGTCCATTAGAATAGAACACCTATACACATTTTTCCTCAGTTTTGTTAAGCAGGGAATATGACAATGCCTTATGCACTACATTGGCTAAAATTAACCCAAACTTCATTAAATTAAACCGTAGAAAGAATGTATAAAACATCCTTAACACAGCAAAAAAAATATTTTGAAGATGGCCAGCAGACCTGTAGTTACACTTTATTGTACACTTTGTTCAATGAATTTTAAAAGCAATGGAAAGACTGTTACAAACATATATATATATATATATATCAGTAACTGAAAAGGTCATAACAATCCAGGCAAGTCATATTTAGTTATGGGGCTACAAATAAAACTTATTACTCTGTTTAACTTTCTGGATCAAAGTCACTGCAGATAGATGAATTGGCAAATAATATTTTATATGATTAAAAATGAACATTGCGATATGCAGTACAGCGAGGGAGTTTATTCTGTGTGCAGACAAAGCCCACAGCATGGCCTATGTACGCTGTAAAGAACGCAAATGGGTTTTATAGATTTTTCTCTAGATCTGGGGCATGCAAAGAACCATAAAGGGGAAGCTAAAAGCTCCCACTGTTAAACAGTTAGTCACATGTGGTGGTAACATTTCAATCACTAGATATTTAAAAGGTGTTTTAGCGTAATCACCAATATTCTTGCAGCTCCAGTAAAATAAATCCAGTCACAAGCAGCTGTAGCAGCAATGCATATTGAGATCTAATTGTAATTGTGATATAAATACTGGAATTAGTAATTCAGTTAATGAGAAGTAATATTATAAGCTTTATACCTGAGCATCTGTAAAAGTATTTGTTCTATTGGTGAGCAATGTAGCCTGTTTTAGTTGCTGCATGATAGCATTATAAACAGGATCAAGGAGAAGTCTGAGATACTACGGCAATATAATAATAATGAGGAAAGCATTTCTCAAAGACCAAAGGATAGGTCCATTGTATTGGAGAAGATTGTTGGTCTTTGTAGTAACTAAATATTCAACTTCCAAAGAAAATGTGGGTTTTTGCAGGTTTGGCGCTGCAATATTTATGTACAGGCAGCCATCCTGAGCTTTCAGAAAGAGCCAGCACTGCACAACAGAACTGCTTTTAGATAAGCTATTGTTTTTCCTACTCAATGTAATTGGAGGAGTCATGAATTGGTTCAGCCCAACTTGGACTTTTACTATTGTGTGCTGTCATCATATCTGCTATTAGGTGGGGCATGGAAGCATTTTTAACAATATACGTGTCAGGGAGCTGTTATCTTGCTACCTTCTCATTATTCTGATGATCGGCTACTAGTAAGGAAAGGTGTAGTAATATCACTCCAACTTGCAGCGCAGTAGTAAGGTTTATCAGAGCACAAGTCACATGGCTGAGGGCACCTGGGAAATTAACAACATGGCTAGCCCCACATCACATTAAATATAAAGAAAACTTTGCTCTTTTGAAAAATTGATGCAGAATTCTGCTAGAGAAGTGCTAATTAGTGATGAGCGAATCTGTTCCGTTTCGCTTCGCCGAAAAATTCGCGAATCTTTGAAAAGATCCGCGAAACGGCGAAAAATTCGCGAAACGGCGAAAATGTTGTGCGACAAAAAAAAATTGTCGCCCGCGGCTATTATTTCGTCACGCGCGGCTCTTGTTTCGTCGCCCGCGGCTCTTGTTTCGTCGCGCGGCTTTTGTTTCGTCGCCCGCGGCTATTGTTTTGTTGCGCGGCTATTATTTCGTCGCGTGCGGCTCTTGTTTCGTCGCGCGGCCCTTGTTTCGTCGCCCGCGGCTATTGTTTCGTCGCACGGCTATTATTTCGTCGCCCGCAGCTATTATTTTGTCGCACGGCTCTTGTTTCGTCGCCCGCGGCTCTTGTTTCGTCGCCCGCGGCTATTATTTTGTCGCGTGCTATTGTTTCGTCGCCCGCGACTATTCTTTTTTGACGCCGGCGACAATTTTTGGACGTGCGCCGAATTTTTCCGCGGCGAAATTTTTCATCCGTTTCGCGAAACAATCCGCCAATGGCGAAACGCGGAAATTCGCCGCGAATCCATGCCTGGCGAAACTTTTCGCCCATCACTAGTGCTAATAACTGATGCATTTTATTAAAAAAACATGTTTTCCTATGACAGAATCCCTTTAAACAGTCTGTTGACATTCATCATGGTGATATAGTATTTTTAATAAATAACCTAAATAAATTGAGACCTGGTCCATTAAGGGTCATGTTTGACAGCCATGCTTTATATAACTAATGGGGCTCTACATAATCTAAATTGCCCCAGTCCAAAGAAGATCACATTTTTAAATTCACCTAGGTGAGGTGACCATGCAAAAATAGTGGTATGTAATACTGCCACATACTTATATCTAGAACAGAAACAATGATGGTAAGGGTGTAATGTTTGCAACGCAACCATTTGTTTTGTTACTATGTTCAAATATAGGAACAGTTCTGAACAATGGCTGCCATCACAAAACATAGCCTGCTGTCTGCTACTATATACGTATTACTTATATACTTGTTACACAACCTTATAACATAATCTTATTGGTAATATTTCTGTGGTACTGCTAGG
Source organism: Xenopus tropicalis (assembly GCF_000004195.4). Classification (NCBI taxonomy): domain Eukaryota; kingdom Metazoa; phylum Chordata; class Amphibia; order Anura; family Pipidae; genus Xenopus; species Xenopus tropicalis. Next base: position 59,238,609 of record NC_030684.2, read on the forward strand.
TTTGAATTTACAGTGCTAAAACATATTGCCGTGTAGATATAAATGACAAATAAGCATTCTGTTTGTCCATGCTTGTGTATTGATCCATATGGTTCAATAAAATGCTTTATTGTTGTTTAATTACTTCTGAGCACCTTTTTTTCATTTACTCACTGCACCCTGACCTGCTGACCATGGAATCAGCTTGCATGTAAGGGAAATGAAATTTACATACACAAATAAAAATGTATACATGTTTCCACTGGAGTAACTGCAAAAGATATTAGGGCTCAATAACATCCGAAAGTGCAGTTGCGATCCTGCAAATTCCCCTGTGGTCAGTTGTGCCTGAATCCACTTTCATTAAAGGTAGTAGTGCTAAAATGTGCTCCTTGCACTTATCCACACATCCTACCTTCCATCCCCAAATGTGACGCCTATGAATGAAGGGGAATTCTGAAGCCACTGCCAACTCCTAACCAGGTGGTACATCCAGGATTCCCTTCAAACCCAGCGCTAATAGACGCAGCAATCTGAGCCTAAAGAATCAGGCGCAGATGTCACTTGCACACCGAACACTGGAAACAATGGCAGACAGACTTCTTCAAAATTGCATCCAATTTGCGGTGTAATGCACACACAGTTGCGATTTTGGCAAATCAGATGCAAATGCATCATGTGCAAAATCATGTGCATTACGCCCTTGCAACTGCAATGATGCTGGAATTCAGGGAAAATACCACTGCATTGTGGGAAACACATGCCAAATGCACTCGAAATTTAAATAAGCCCTATTTTTCCTGCCCTTCCCTACCCAATGTTTACTGGTTTTGTCCCACAGACTTAAAACTGCTGACCTGTCAATTTCTAGCCAACAATGAATCAATAAACCACACTGTAGTCCATGTACAAAAACTACTGCAAAAAAAAAAAAAAAACATTTCTAAACTTATTTACTTTTTCTTATGAAACTACACCTGACCTATTTTCATCCCATTTTAATATATTACTTTTCCGTACTCCTTTTAATACATACTAAGTATATCACATTAATGAATATTATGCTAACGGCGTTGATTGCATAAACATGTGAATCTGTGCTCACAATTGTCAGCTACAAAGTTACATCAGGCAAGCTGACATTTCCCTCTGCCTTGCAAAGTGTGAATATATTGGGTAATACTTCACACCTTTTTCTGCCAGAAAATTTGAAATGCTTTAAGCTCCTGACAGCGAGAAGTCATGTAATGAATTTTACTCTGTTGTGATGTTAAAATTAAACAGACAAACAAATTAAACCAAAAGAGGTGCATCTGCATAAAATATAAAACTCTGCTTAAAAATACAAGACATAGGAAAAAGAAAATGTATCCATAAAACAGAAAAGTGCTGTAGTTTTTGAAATGCTTTAATCTGCCAGGTAACTCATAGCAACCAATGGGTGATTAGCTATGTTCATCCAGCTGCAGGAAGAATCACTAAGCCGGATAAGGTACCACCTGGGACAGCATGTTTTGCAGCAAGGGAGTAAGAGGAAGGGACAAGAAGAAATGAAAAGTGTGACATGAATTACTAGGGCTCATTTATTACACAGATATGAGACCAGTTATACAGAATGCCGGGGACCTGGGGTTTTTTTGGACAAGGGGTCTTTGCATAATTTGGGTCTCCATACTTCTACAATGGAGCAAAGTACTATTTTATTATTACAGAGAAAAAGCAAATCATTTAAAAAAAAATTTAATTATTTGCTTAAAATGGAATCAATGGGAGATTGTCTTCCCGTAATTTGGAAATTTCTGGATAACAGCTTTCCAGTAAACAGATCTGATACCTGTATTAGCAAAGGAATAAGATGCCTCAGTGCATATTCTTTTACTTTGACTACAGTGACAAAGGGATCTTTTATAAGCTCCAAAATATTTTCCCATTTCTCCATATGCTACATATATATTTTAAAATAATGATATCAATACAGGAGCACTTACCGCCATTCATCCACGTGTGCTACTCACAGACCAACTCCCAATGGCCCCAAACAAGTAGAGGAAATCCAGAAAAAGTGGAGCACCACGTGGTGAAAAATAAAAATCAGTCTTTATTCAGTCACATTAAAACGGCACATGTATAACATCAGGACTTACGCTTAGACTGATTTTTATTTTTCACCACATGGTGCTCCGCTTTTTCTGGATTTCCTCTACATATATATTTTAGTAATATAATGTTTAATAATGTTAAATACAAGAGAAACCATTTTTTTTTGGTTTAGAAGGGCAATAAAACACCGGCTGACACATGTGGTACTCTCAAAAATCATGGCAGTCAAATGCCCTTCACTGCATCACTTTTAGGTCTATTGAATGGCATATAGGTGCCACTGGCAATGTCACTGAACTCCCCTGAGAGCACTGTGGTAGTTAAACACCTATTGTGCCACAGCTTGTACATTTCTTTCTATATTTAATACTGACTCTAGCAAAGATTATAACAGTTTATGGAATTTGGGTAATTACATAATAATTTTGTTAATTTCACATATTTCACTATGAAGACTACAAAAAGGACAAATAACAGTGAGGTGCCAGAAAGCTTTTTGCCAATATTTGATAAAATTTTTAATATCATTAACTGAATGCTTTGGTGAAACTATTTACAAATACTTTGTACCGTACCTTGAACCTTGCTCTGTCTAATGAAACTTATGATCCTTTAAGACCAAAAATCAGTTCTTATTTCTACTTATTTCTATCTTATTTGAAAGTGACATAGCTGCATTGTTAATCAATGCATAAATTGGTAATGCTCACCTATATCGCTTGTTGTAGCATCGGGTGCTGGCTGCTAGGCCCACTGCCAAGGGTCAAATCTGACTATAAAATCCAACACGCTGCAGCACACCGAGTCTTGTGAAAAAGTGTTTATTGTTGAGAGTGCAGCATCAATTACGCAGGCTTCCTTACCTTATCTCTTTTCCCCCACCCCGGTACCTCAGAGACAATAATGACGTCCAGGATGGGATATAACAGGCCACAGCTTTATTAACAGAAAATATGTAAATATATAAATACAAAATAATTTATAAAATGATCAACATTTTAACAATAACCATCCATGTTATGCTCATTGGAATGCTTGCCCACTCCAAACCACCAACCATGGCTGCCTGTCATGCCAGCCACCTTCCGCTGCTGCTTCAGGTGGGCAAGTGAGAGCAGGCAACCAGAATCCACTACCCTCCTGGGACCCTTGTCCGAAGAGGTTACCATCCACCTTTTGACACCCATGTGCCAAAACTGGGGCATAACTCCCACCTTCCAGCAAGCATTCCTACCGCAAGCTGTGACGGCATAAACAAACCCCTCCCCAACCCAGTCTACCTTGCTTGTATTCAAGGGCGGGACAATACTCCTTGACTTTCCACGAGGTCATGGTACCACCTCTTCCTCTGCTGTTAGCTTTCCTATCCTATCCCCGATCCACCGTCAAAGCTCCAGCTACCTTATAGGTAGCACCCTTCTCAAGCCTACACACTGTGTAATAACACTCCCATAAATACAGGTGTGAAGAGGGAGTGGTGGGTCGACCCAGTCCTCCCATTTAGGTACAATTCCCATCATGTTTAATGAAAAAATGTTGTGAAAAAAACAACATATGGACTATGTATATGACAATGGAGTATACACATATTTAATATGGATTCTACTGGATTATGGACATGTTGCTTTAATCTATCCTTTATTTGTGACTACATATATTCATTTGCAGTTCTGCATTGCCTACACCCTACCCTTACACTCAGAACCCTGCCTCCTAATACTATAAACCCATCCCTCTTACACAGGTTGGACAACATCTTCTTGGACCCAGCAACCCACCAATGATCTCAGGACAGGACAAGGACAGCTGTCATAGCAATAACAAGATACATCAATATTGCTGCTTCAAGGCCACAAGCTTTGCTCAGATTGCTATCCCCTAAGGATTTAGTGCTATAAATGCTAACATGTCAACTGATAGATGAATTTGTATATTAACTGTGCCCTAAAATGGCAAACTATATATAACTTCATATGTTTACTTCCTTTGTCCTTTAGTCCTGGTAAAACAGCCTGAGGAGGTTGAATGTTTCTATCTTCCCACCCACCTACATATGAGAAAGACTGATAGCAATGAACTCTGGGACTTGCACAGTATCTACAACCTTCAGCAGTACCTACCTCTTGGTATGGGACACACTTGTACAGCAATGCCCTTTAGTATAAAACATACACTGTATTAGATTTATTTATCAGCTTAGTCTTAGAGACAAGATTGATTATGCTGATAAAGGGACCAGTAAAACTTCCCTATAAATGGCACTTTAGAACTATGGTAATAAAATGTTTGGCACAAAAGTTATTTTTAAGAAATTACATTTTTTGGTTCTCTACATTAAATGACTGCTTAAATTATCTTGAAATGTAAAATCATTAAAAAAATAAAGCAAAACACCTCTTTAAATAAATCTTTTGTGTTATAAACAAAAAATCTCCTATTAATGTGGTCTTCCTTAAACCAATTTACCTAAAAAAGTATCAAGAATCTGTCTTTTAGTTCATTCCAACTAAATACTGTACCCCCATAATGTGTCAGAATCTCCATGGCATTAGTAGTTATAAAGAAAAGAGATCAAATCAGATTACACACAAAAACTAAAATACTTAAAAGTATTTCTGATGTTAAAATACTACTAGAGATAATTGAATTCCTTCATTTTAGCAGTTTTAGACATTAATGAATATTTTAATTTATAGCTGTTGCACTGCAGCCTTGTCACATTAAACAATCATGCTTACGCTTACTGCAGTTCTACCACAGTTTAAAATTTGTCCTTTAGAGACACTGGCAAAGGCCAGATTTATTAAATCTCTAACTTTTCTCATTTTTTTCTTTTTAAAAATTCGAATAAACTGATTTCCACGAATGTCTGAAATTCACTCAAAAGTCTGAACTGAGAAAAGTATGAGGAAACGGTCACAGACTACCATTGACTTCTACATGATCTCAACAGGTTTTCGCTGCCAAATTGTTGGATTTGGATTTTTAGTAGTATTGTTGCATATTAAATCTTGTAAATGTTGCAACTTTTTTTCTGTGACTTTTAGCATTAAAAAATCAGATTTAGAAAAAATTATCTGGCAGTTAGTAAATTGCCCCCTAAGTGCTAGTGCAATTGCACTCTTTGCCCAAAAACAGCTGAATTTCCACTTTAGAAAACTGACATTCAGTTCCTAAAGCTACCGGATGCTGTTGCCCTTGGTAACCTGCCTCACACTGCTGCAAGATTCCCAGTTTGCCTTATGACACACGTGGCCCTGTATGTGCTACCCACCTCCTCATGTATGCAACGCTTCCTGCATCAATTTCTGGGACTGTAGCAAAAAGTTCTGGGGGAGGCCACAGACCCTCTGCCCTAACCTATGGTTTTGCATGCTTAATACACAGCTGTGCCACACATACAGCCTATAAAGATGTTAAAAACAACATCTGTGCTTTTTGCAATGCCTCTAAGCCACGCATTTTGCCGGCATACACACAACAACTGGGGTGTGCACAAAATTCTTTGGTTTTTAAAAGTTCAACAAAGATACGAAGGATAATATTCACACACATAATACAAGCAACATTGAGGATATAAATCTAAGTTTGCCCATGGCCACAGGTGTTTGAATTTGCCAAGCTCCATAAGCAATAAATGTTTAAAAGGAGACCAACTGCTGTATCTTCATATATAATTACATGTTCTTTAGTTGGTAGCATCTCAAATTTCACCCTCTTCCCCTGAGCAGTAACCTCATCCCCACATCAGTCCCTCTCTACCAAGTAGAGCTCACTTTATATATATTACTATAACATTTGCATAACAATCACACAAGGGTTAATTTTATCTGGAGCCAATCAACCTACCTGCACATTTTTGGAGTGTGTATTTATAATTATTATTCTTGTCCTCCCTCTGTGTACTTTTCTACACTGTAAAATTGTTACAGTGCTACGTAGTTATAAAATGGGGATTGTAATAAACATCACAAGAGCTTTGTAAAATGCTTGAAGATGGCCAAATTGTGACTGTGACTTTTTCATTAAGAAGTTTTATTACATTCTCTGAGCACGTGTGCAAACGAAAAAAAATCACAAACCTTCCGCTGTAAGAAATGCAAAGGGTCTCCTATATTGTATAGTCACACAAACTCAAAATTTGTTGTGAATTCCTAAAAAAGTGCTTTATAAATACAGTTATACATACATACATACATACACAGGTCTAGGGAAAATATACAAACTCCTGGTAGATGGTGCCCAAAGTAGAACCCTAGGGTGGACTCCTGCATCAGGTCGGGTACGTGAAGTACCAGAAAATGGGTTGGGAAACATGTTTTTATGCCTCAGCTGAGATGGAATGGCTAAATAATCTAACATTTTGGGAAAAGAAATAAAAATTACCTGGGAAATAAAGTTCCCTGGGCAAGTGATCCCTTTTGCAACATTGTTACATAGTTAAGTTGGCTTGAAAAAAGACCAAAGTCCATCAGTGTTAACCCTTCCAAGTGAACCCAGCACACACAAACCTATACTGACCTATCTATACACTCACATACATAATCCATATATACCAACATCAATACTTACTGTAGATTTTAGTATCACAATAGCCTTGGATACAATGCTTGTTCAAGAACTCATCTAAGTCCCTCTTAAAGGCATTAACAGAATCTGCCATTACCACATCACTAGGAAGGGCATTCCCCAACCTCACTGCCCTCACTGTGAAAAAAACCACCTATGCTGATCGTTTTTGTGGGAAAAAATAACATCCCCAATGTGCCTATAATCCCCTATAATGTACTTATACAGAGTAATCATGTCCCCTCACAAGCACCTTTTTTTCCAGAGAGAACAACCCCAACCCCGACAGTCTAAACTCATAGTTTAAATCTTCCATCCCCTTTACCAGTTTAGTTGCAGTCTTTGCACTCTCTCCAGCTCATTAATATCCTTCTTAAGGACTGGAGCCCAAAACTGCACTGCATACACAAGGTGAGGTCTTACCAGAGAACTATAAGGAGGCCAAATTATGTTCTCATCCCTTGAGTCAATGCCCTTTTTTATACAAGACAGCACTTTATTTGCTTTAGTAGCCACTGAATCCCCAGATCCTTCTCAATTAAGGATACCCCCAAAATGCTACCATTTATATTATTTCTACCAAAGTGCATAAGTTTGCACTTGTCAACATTGAACCTCATTTTCTATTTTGCTGCCCAGTTTTCCTATTTCATCAAATTGCTCTGCAAAGTGGCAGCAATAGTCCTCCTATTGTTTAGTAAAAACGCCACACTTTCGGCTCCCCTAATCAAATATTTACTCAGTCACACTTACTTCATATTTTCTAGAACAGGCAGCCATCTCTAAAAAGGTATTCTCCCTTCCTTTCCCTCCTTGATTCATACTGCACATGTGTTTCAAGTTAACAGGCTACACCTGCACTGGGATACAATTGTAACTAATAAGCTAAACAGGTCTCTTGGGGGAACTGAGACTTGCAATTTAAAGGGCAATTTCACCTTCATTAGCAAAACTGTAATAACACATAAAACAAGACCCCAAAACCCACAGAAATGTGTTCAAACTTTAAAAACTTGCCAAAATTTGCAAAATGGGAGTGGTATTTAGGGGGTGTGGTTGCAAAAAATGGGCTCTGCATTTCTTTGTCCCTCTTTACATTTTTCGAAGGTATGCACTGGAAGCAAGTGACAATTCAGACAATATGGCCTTTTATCAAGTTAAATAGTTTAACTTGTTGCTGGGAGGATGTGCACTAGAAGAACAAATTAAATGGAGAGCTGACTTTTATGTAATTTGTTAGGGCCAGAATGTGGATACTACAGGTCGGTTCCCCAGCGCTACAATATACTGTAGAAGTGTTAATCATTGAACCACTGTGCCATTCATAAATGCTTAAAAGTTGTTGAAATCTATTTTGCCCACTTTTTTTCGCATAACCATTACAGGCACATAACCAGACTTTTTGAGGTCAAACTTATGTTTATGTCATTCTGTTGCAAAGTGCCTGCTCCTGTAGATAAGCCATTTTTATACATGAAGCAGGGGTATATATAAATATGGAGCAGAAACATAAATATGACCCTTCTAAGCTATATGGCCAGGGCACCCCAACTGCACTGTACTGGAAGTGGTTTGAAGGGGGAGCCTCCGCTGTGGTGTATACTATATTTGTCCAAATATTAAGCATTTGTGATAATGCACATATCTGTTTAAGTTTTAAACATACTACTACTCATAAAAGTTGTAAAACTGTAAGCTGTAATACAGTTAAATGCAGACCATTCTAAATCTGTATTCATTTGTTTTAAATATAAATACACAACTTAGCTAGGCACAGTAGGCTGTGGTTAACAAGTGATAATCTTTCCCTTGGAGGCTGATGAAAAATAAGGCTTATCACAGTGTTTTCAATTCGGCATTTAGGATGATTATCTCAATACATACGAATTCCCTGGAGTGATCTGATTGCAATTAAACAAAAGCTTCTTTGTGCACAAAAATGTGCGCTCCGCAGATTAAAACTAGAGGAGGGTCAAAAAAAGTAGGAAACTTATTGGAAGAAAATGTGCTTTATGATTCAACATAAACCCTTTCTCATTTACACACCAGCATTCCACATGTAGGCCAACGGATCTGCTTTATTTGATGCATGTAATCATGTAAAGAGTGCATGGGAGGGCTTCTTGGTCCAGCTGAGGTATTTTTGTTTTTGGCACACAAAAGCTTTGCGCAGCGTCCTGCTTTATAAATTTGCAAGCTGCTAAGCTGATTTAGGTTGATATTTGTTGTATTTGCTTTATTGTCAAAATTATGTTAAAAGCTTGTTTTTTGTGGGAAGAGTTACTTGCAGAAAGATTTTATGTAATGGAAAGTTTGCTCAATTGTAGTAACCAATAACAACCAGTCAGGTGGTAGAATTTCCAAGGGAACTAAATCAAATTAAGTTACAAGACCCTGAGCAAAATTTCTGTCTGTTAACCCCATATTAGAATTTTTTTTTTACAATAATTCACAGTTCTACAGTTTTTTTGTATTAAAGTTACCCTTTAAACAAGATTCCACCTATATCTAAGCAGCCTTCTTGTAAAAGAAATTGATTTCCAGTACTAGCTCCACTGGAAGATATAAGAACATTTTTCTTTCTATTCACTTTAACGCTTATTTAAATTACTTTAATGTCACTTCACTTTATTTCTTCCTCACAGGCAATGTTCTGCTCTATTCCCCAGAGCACTGTGTGTACAATAAGAGCCATCACAGTATGCGAGTGCTTGCTTAGAAAGACTTTTGTGGGCCAGACTCATAGGGCATCTGGGTTTATTTTAATACTGCAGCCATCTGTTCCTGGCATTAATGGGCAGTGTTTTTAAACCATTTATCAGCATTTCGCTGTCTTGTTCAGTCTCTCGCCCTTTTAACTCTTCCACTACGTGTCTGTCTTGTCCAATCTCAGTTATTGCCTTATTATTTGATTTTTATTTACTGTGTGACAGAATTCCCTTTACTTGTAGAATGTACGTAATTAGCTCTTTTCAGAAACACATTTTTTTGTATTTTATTTATAGAAAAATAAAGTTTATTTCTTTCCCTTATACATTAACCAGAGATCCTGATTTACAACAGATAACATGGACACAAGGAGGAAATGCTACCTGCAACAATATAAAGCAGTGCTGTCCAACTGGCGGCCCGCGGGCCGCATGCGGCCCTCGACCCCCTTCTGTGTGGCCCCCCACCTGTCTGGCTGCTTTGATGGCTTAACTTTGTGTTAGCTTTAAATGGTATCAGTACTAACCTTAACTGGCCCCATGCATAGTTATCACCTCAGATTCAGGCTGTAATCCCTCTGTATTGTTTAAAAATGTAATCCCCTGTGTTGTTCACACCTTTTAATCTCTGCATTGTTCACCCCCTGCAGTGTTCACACCTCAGGCTCAGGCTGTATTAACTCACATTGTTCACCTATTCACACCTCAGACATTGTATGTACTGCCTGGCCTATGCTGCCTGTGTATAGGCAGCATAGGGTAGGCAGAGTATGGCACATAGGCAGCATAGGACAGGCAGAGTGCTGCCTGTGTGTGCCATATTCTGCCTACCCTATGCTGCCTGTGGGAGGTGAACCTGGCAGGGGTTTGGTCTGGGAGTTTGTTAGCAGTTGGAAATAGCCATTAAATGGTCCCTAAGGTGTGTAATTATATGCTGGGGGTTGCTGTGCTATCCACAGGGGAGGAGGAGGCGGCATATTGATTTAAGGGTGTGTCTTAATATGACATAATATCATTCTGTAACATATGAATGATGGTTGATATCCCTGCAGCGACCATTGTGACAAAATGGGTGTGGTTTGAAGTGGGTTTGGTTTAAAATGAGGGAGTGGCCAAAACTGGCTTCCATTAGCGGCCCTCCACCATGTATGCGAGAGAAATTCCGGCCCTCGGCACCGCAGAAGTTGGACAGCACTGATATAAAGACATCTGAAGGACACATTAATACAAAAGTGGTTATTTAAAACCATTAAAAGAGATTGTAGTGGCACTCTCCTATACACATGGAGGCAGCATGAAGTGGTAGGGTATTTTGATTTAGGCAGAAGAATGACTTGGACTTCCCCAGATCATACTGCATCATTCTGGCTCTGTGTGAAACCCAAACATTGCATTTTTGTAGTCACTTTATAACTGATAAACTGGCAGTATAACATTTTTAACCTGAGGAGCCATAAACCAATGGAAGCCTAAAAGGGCTTGAAAAGTGAGCCATCAAGGGCTTAAAAAGCATGACCTATTATGTGCAGAATCACAGTCCACCTATATATTGTGGTTTTGCCATTATTAAAATAAATTGATGGAGGGTAAGATTTATGCCTAGCAAATGTGAATCCATTAAGAACTAAGTGAATCACTTATGCTTAGCAAAAAATCCAATCTTTTGCCTTATGGGTTGGCACTGGCTTCAATGAGAACTATAAAAATTGTATCTTTAGATATGAAACATAACTCCTGAAAAATACTGGTTTTAAAAACTATTAGAGAATTCCAGTAACAAACATAACTAAATAAAATGTTGAATGCATATTTTTTAGCCTGGAATGTTACTATTGGTAATAAAAACTATCAATGTGTGCAATTACATTTTGTCATATACTGTATGGTAGATCCCTGATGCAACCAGCTATACTGGAGTGGTCTGAAAACAAAAGTATCTCCTACACATATTAAGCTAGGACAGGTCTGCAGCAAGACAGTGTCAGTGGGTGGAAGAAGGTGAGCAGTATTATTCGCCCAGCTAACCTCAGTTATTCAAACAGCAGTGCACTGTAACAGAACTTAATAAGTGAGAGAAAGTATTTTCCTGCATCACTGGGCAAGCCTGACCCAATAATGTTGGAGACATTGCTCAGCAGGGTGGCTGTACAAGCACAGCATGCATCATTCGCTGAACAACCATCAGGATTTCAATTGGAAAAAAAAGAATAATTGCCAGAAATATTACTTGGACATAGATTATGATGCCTAACAACTTGCTATGCAATAACAGCTTATTAGATGGATGCACATGTTCCTGTTAAAAATCTAGTTTTATTAAAAAGACTGAGCAAAGACAAAATAGAATAAATTAGGTTCTTTGATTGCGGCAATTGTGAGTTTCAGCTCCCAAAAGTTGCTTGAAAAAAACCTGTGGATTTTTTTGCCTTAAAACATTTAATTTACAGCACACTGACTAACAAGCACAACAAAATGGTTACATAAAGGGTCTCTAGTCAATTCTCTGGGTAAGCAATTGAGAATTCAACATAACACTTTGCAGAACAAAATGGTTGGTTTATCATGGTTCCTTGAAGTTAATGGGCAATACTCTAAGCAAATTTGCTCTAAAACACATTAACATTGAATATTTACAATAAAAGACATCTAAGCAATTAACAGAATGTATGGAAGCGGTACGCTCCATACTGTATAATCATTTTCTGGAGCCTATAATATTGCATATGCCTAAATAGAAGGGTCAAAAGGGAAATGTTACACTGACTGATTTGTGCCATATACTATGAAGTACCCAGTATTATATACAGTGGCTTGCAAAAGTATTCGGCCCCCTTGAATTTTTCCACATTTTGTCACATTACAGCCACAAACATGAATCAATTTTATTGGAATTCCACGTGAAAGACCAATACAAAGTGGTGTACACGTGAGAAGTGGAAGGAAAATCATACATGATTCCAAACATTTTTTGTGACAAATGTGACAAAATGTGGAAAAGTTCAAGGGGGCCAAATACTTTTGCAAGCCACTGTATATACAGTAGCAGTGATCCCCAACCAGTGGCTCACAAGCAACATTTTGTTCCCCAACCCCTTGGATGTTGCTCCCAGTGGCCTCAAAGCAGGTGCTTATTTTTGAATTTCTGGCTTGGAGGCAAGTTTTGGTTGCACACAAACAGGGGTACTGCCACCAGAGTCTTCTATAGGCTGCCAGTCTACTAAGAGGCTACCAAAACGCCAATCATAGCCTTTTTTTCATGCTTGTGCAGCTCCCCAAATATTCTTACAGCTGAATGTAGCTCGTAAGTAAACAAGGTTGTGGACCCCTATTTTACATGAAGATTCCAAACATGTGCAATCATATTGTAAGTACCTTTTAGGCTCCAATGGTCAAATTTCTGCCTACTCTAATCAGGGTATGGATTCAATGACCTGTCAGAGAAAAGTTAGATGTACAAATATGTATGATAAGACCAATGTTTAACAGAGGCAGTGGCTTGAACAGGGTTTTGATCCTGTAGCTCTCAAGGCTGCTGGTTGGCTAAGGATGTCCAGTGATGAAGGTAACCCAAGCACACACTCAGCATTCACTCACAGAGGGCAGTGGACTTTTAAGGGACGTTGCACTGATCAAGTACACTGAAAAAAAAAAAAAAGTATTTTTGTTCATACAGTCATTTTATTCTTAATGTGAAACTGTGCAGCTCCGCTGTCTGGAGACATCTTTTATCTAATGCATAAGCAAAACCCCTTAAGTTCTTGTGCTCAGAAAGCCCAACAAAAAGACTGTGAAATGATTATATTTTCTAGACAAGATGTAGAAATTCTGAAAGTGCAGACAAAGTTAAAATACTGTGTAAATGCACAAAGAGCATTTTACATTTTCTAGTATTATGGGCCTCTAACGTGCGGGGATAACTCTGACAATTGCACAGATCCAAGAAATAATTTTAAGGTGTAAATTAAACTATATGTAAATATATTAAATATATGTGTATTAGATTGTTTAATGTAAATATACTGCTAGTTAGTCTTACGGTACTGTCAAATAAGAACTTTACTGTATAAAGAAACTGCTGTTCCTTTTAGGATTTAATAAGACAACACATGGGCAGATACCTTTAGCTTTAGGCTAATGTCACTCTGGGTGACTATTTAGCCGCAATTAAACACAGAAATGAGTTACCCAATAACTGGTTGCTTCTAACGGAGCAGGGGTACAAGCATATGCCATCAGTAACACTTATTAACTCCTCTGACTGGGTCTTCTCATCACAGCTTATGAGGTCCAGCTAGCACAACAGAAATTAAAGCCTGTGTGTTTAAAGGCGAATCGATCAGTACACTAGCAGGAAGCCAAGAAAATAACAATAGAGGGAGGTCAGCAGTAATGCCCAAGGGCTTACCTACAAACTGATACCATAGTGTTCACTCTACTTATTTAATGTTATTATTCATTGTATTTATTTTTAGTTCAAAAAGCTATACAGAGCCACATTGAGCCATAATGAATTTAAAGTTGCAGTTCAGTGAAAATGGGCAAAATAGAAAGGCAAAATAAAAAAAAATCAATATAGTTAGGCAAAAATGTAATCTATAAAGGCTGGAGTGGGCAGATGTCTAACATAATAGCCAGAACTCTACTTCCTCCTTTACAGCTCCCTAAGTTGTTAGCAGTCAGTAACCAATCAGTGACTTGAGGGGGGGGGGGGGCATATGGGATATAACTGTCCTGTTAGTTTGCATTACTGAGCAATTATGTCCCATGTGCCCCCCCTGAAGTCCCTGACTAACTAAAAGATTACAGAGCTGAAAGCAGGAAGTAGAGTTCTGGCTATTATGTTAGGCATCTGCCCACTACAGCCTTTATAGATTAAAATTTTGCCTAACTAACTATATTCCACATATTTTTTATTTTGCACAGTCTACCCATTTTACCCAGTTTCATTTTTACATTGAACTGTTTCTATAAGTTGGCATCTGTAGGGAATATTCGAATACTTAAATATATTAATATACTCCAAAAACACTGAGCTCTTTTTTTCAAACCCAATATTTCTCTGTATAGGGATGTATTACAATAATAGTTACCCTGGAATTGTTTTAATAATATGCAAGACAGCATATAAGCAGTTTTCCCAAAGTTTTACAATAATTGACCTTCGGCACACCATGATCTTCTTTTGTGCTTTTTGCTTTGTGGCAGGCATCCAGTTTGAGCTATAAGGCACCTAGGGCTGTGGGTCAGGGGGTCTAATCCCTGTGTAAAAAAGTAAAATTGCAAATTCGGAGAAAAACTGCAGTGATTTTGCAATTAGGGCTTAACCCTGCCAGCCACATTTTTTCTAAAACACAAGCTAAATACTAAAGTTCTTTAACAAACTGACAAAAAAAATATTTTTCTAAGTAATAATATGTGATCTGGAAACACTTCTCCTTGCTAATCCTAAAATCAATGCAAACTTGCAATTCCTAGAGCATAAAATCAGAAGTAACGTGTGGAAGAGCACTACAGTTCTCAGATAAGGAAGATATAAATAATCACACGGTCTACACTCTGACACCTTCACCTGTTCCTATTTCATTAGAGCGACCAGAAAGGGCTCCTGTTAAGCGTGAACTAACTCCTTCCAGCCTTTTATCAACCTCAAAAAGAGGTCAAATGGATGATTGGAAATCCAAGGTTCTGCTGACAAACGTCAGGGCCACTACAGAGTCCCAGAGAAGCAAACAGTTCAAAAGCAAACATGCCCTTGATTTCCATGAGCGTTAAGTGATACTGGGCATTTGCTGCTACCAAAGCTATACAGAATCCTCTTTTAAAAAAAAATAGTCACTGGAGACTTAACTAGAAAGTCCAAGCATCAATTAGTCATTGAACGCATAAATGCAGAATTATTGAGCACTGACGTTTATCAAGGAACATTTTCTATTGTTTCTTTAAAGAGACAGCTTAGATAAAAAAAAATTAAATACATAATGGGTTATGTAGTAAAAGGCTGTAAGTTTACCCAGGAGCGGTAACCATAGCAACCAATCAAAACGTAGAATTTTAAAGTAAACATCTTATTGGTAGCTATTGGTTACTGCTCCTGGGCAAACTTAGTGCCTTTTATTGCATATGGGGGATAGTGTGCAAAAGTGTCCAATATGTCTTTTTAGTCAAAAAGTAAAACAGATCAGTAGTAGTATTGCATGGGGTACCTACAAAATGAATCCACATTTGTGTGAAAAAATAAAATAAAAACCTTCTTCCTAACTGGCTCACAAAGATATAATAGCTCACAGAGATACAGTATTACAAATGTATCTTATAGAAGGAATATATTGATGTATCTGGTAGTGATGAGCGAATCTGTCCCGTTTTGCTGTAAAATTCACGAAACGACAAGAAAATTTCCAAAATGGCGAAAAATCCCGTAAATGCATTTGTTGCGCGACTTTTTTGTTGCCTGTGTCTTTATTTGTTTCGCAAAACTATTCACCAATGCCGCAATGCGGAAATTCGCTGCGAATCCATGCCTTGCTCATCACTAGTGTCTAGTAATACAAAGCATATAGAACATTGCAGCAAGGATCCCAGTACTACAACATTTTTTTATGCAGCTAATACACAGAAAATAAATTCATATTTACATATGTAAAATTTGACTGGGCCCTAGAAGTTCAGGTTAACTTGCATCTGTTCTACTAATGGTAGTTCTACAACTGACTTGAGTGTGAAAAGAGTGGGTTTGTGTGTGCCAGATGCATCAATCAGTTCTGAGCATGAAAAAGCTTCTATTTTGCTAATAACTCCAGCACATATTGAAACATATTTTAAGCTATGTTCCTTTTTGTTCAATAAAAGAAAAAAATCCTAATTTGGCAAGCTGAATATTTGCATATTAAAAACAGCATTTTTTGCCAGTAATATAATCACATACACCCAAGCCTGGAGACGCAATGGCCAGACGTTTGTCATCATTTTATTAGCACTTGTATAAAAATGTGATCCAGTTCTGGCACTTATCATTATAAATTGTAGCACCAAGTTTATCCTGAAATAAAAATTACCATTTCAAGGGATATCGTCTACCTCCTTGGTCCTGCAAGCAATTGAACAATGGGCAAATTCTATTGTTTATGACAAAAATGATCAAACCTGCCAAATCGATTTTCTGAAAAAAACCCTAGATGTGCTGCTATTGGTTTGGTGCCCACTAACTTTATGATAATTTGAGGGAGTTGTCGGATCGCACTGAAATTGGTTGTTAGGAAGAGATTTATCAAAGTGTGGAATCAGACCAAGCTACAGAAAACTTCACCCGCTTTTTGTTCTGTAATGAGCTAAATCTGCCCCATAGCGTCAGCCTCCTTTAACATTCACGTATTTGTTTCTGTAATTTACCCACTTAGATGGTAAGCTCTACGGGACCTCCTTCTGCCTGTCTCTTTAACACTTAGCACCCAATCTTTGATGCAATTCTACTTTGTGTTTATTTGTATTTATTATTGTAATGACTCGTTTGTTCTAGCCATTTACTATATGCTTGCAATCAATTAATGTCACAATGTTTTGAGTGCAGAAGTTAATTAGACCTCAAAGTACGTCAATAAATGAAAGTGCTCTAATTGCTAATAATACTATTTCTGTCCTGTTTTCATATCTAGCCATCACAGCTGAAAGTAAGTGTAGTATACTCCATACCAGAGTAAGCTGGGAATTGAAGTTAAAGGAGAAGGAGAGCTACTGAGGCAGTTTATTCCCAATAGATTAGCCACAACAAGCTAGAACACTATATTTATTCTGCTTGGTGTGATGCCCTTTCCCAATCCTGCCTGCTGTTGGCTCCTCGCTCTCAGTTTATATTACAGCACGGATGGGGTTGGTGGAAGGAGAAGCATGGAGGAGAAAGAGAGAGGAACAAGCTGCATAGTCTAAGCTGTAGGTCTGAGCTGAGAGAAGGAAATCTGATACAGAAGCCCATGTGTACACAACAGAAGGAAAGAAATGCGGTGTTTATTTTCACAGAGGACTCATTACTGTGAGTGTATACAGGAGTATTTACATGTACCTTTCTGATAAAGGTTACATGGTTGTAACCTTTCCATCTCCTTTAAGTTGCCAGGGGGTCAAAGCAAACACGCCCCCAAACTTCCTGTTTTGCTTGTCCATTACATTAATGCTATACATTTCTCTGCTCTGCAGGATTGTTGAGAAGATGAGTGGGGTATTTAGTCCAGTGCTAGCATAAAGCTGGGGTAGGGGGAGGTCAAAAACTGTGATATGACACTCAACAAGGCTGTACACCAAGGAGCAGATCCAGACATTCCATACCCTCACTGAAACATCAGAGCTCATATGTCACTTACTACAACAATGTCATGTGCCAACCCATAATTGCACACATCAAAAAATATGGAAGCTCTCTAGCATAAGGTTGCAACATCAATGAAAAATCAGAGACGCTTCGCTGGCTAATTATTGGCTAGGTGTAACTGGGTACAGGAAAAAAAATACACATGCAGGCTTTTTATTCAGCATAGTTTCAAGGCAAGTACTACAGCTGTCCAACAACCCTCTTTAAAGATTTGGCATATTCCTATTTAAAAAGGAAAAATAAAGGGTGTCTATACAATATCTATTCCAAATCACACTATTGCAAATATTATTTTACATTTTTGATTTTTGCAGGTTCTTACCACATAAAGCAGCGATAACACAGAAGGAAAGGCAACTCATCCTAGCTGAATGCAGAGAGCAAAATATATTTGAGACAAATAAATTCAAACAGCTACAGCTTGCAACACTTTTTAACATATCACAAGTGCAAAGTAATAAGGATGCATTGCTGAAATCAGATAAGGGAAAAGCGACGCAGCAAGATGGAACTGCTGAGCTGAAAGAATGCAAACAGTGCACAGTCGATGGCATTCAGGGTGAAGTAGCTGCAGGGATAAACTGTGAAGAAGCAGTGGCTGGAACTGGTACAAAAGGCAAAAAATAAGGTCAGGTCAGGTAGGTGTTGAAAGAAATGCAGAAAAAATACAGAGTACAAATCTTGTATAATACTGACTTTAAATGTAGTATGGATTAATGTATGGATGAAACGGAGTTTTAAATGTAAGCTTTAGACAGACCCCTTTAAAATTTCACATAATAGCAGGGTGAACATAAATGTACCATTTTTTTACTTAATTGTTGACTTTGTTTATAGCTAATCACGGACTAGCAGCCAATCAGTGGGAATTTTATGCTTAGCCTTCTACCCTCTCTACTGCATTTAAAGACGTTCATGTAATCAGACAGGGATGCTTTACAAGGGTTATTATTTGCCCCACAGTTTGGTCACCCCTGCTTTGATGTTTTTTGTTTCTTGCTGCTTCATTTTCTTTCTCTTGCTGATATCCACTTTCTCTTACTGTGAACTGTTCTGGCCTTCATTTTCCTCCCTCTTGCTCAGGACCTATACATTTGTGGGCTATTTATTCACAAAACCTAAGTAACATGCCCACCGGCTATAGTCTTTGCACAGTCCTCATGCAAAACTGCCAAAAGCTTTATTGCTGAAAGATTTTATTGTTCATATGGAGCATATATAAACACTGAAATGAAAAGTATGCTTTGTTAAGATTTAATTATACTAAGATGATGATTTTTACAGCAGACACCACTCTTTTTAGGTAAATGTGACTGCAACTTTTGAAATCTATGAAGGATGGCCTACAATGATTTCCCAATAAAGCTTTTAGAAAACATTTATAAACTGAGTGCTTGTTTCCAGCATGTAAGGTGTTAAGAGGTATTCTATTATTTAAGCAGGATACTCACTTTCTACAAATACAATAAAATGTTTACATGGGACTAGATTAACAGTTCCTCAATAGAAGTATAATGGAATCTGTAAATCTAGGGATCTTGAGAAGTTTGTATCTGACATTCAAGATACCAAGCCGTCACACCAGACATAACCTGTAAACTGAACATCAGGCAGATAGATTTGGGCAATATATCACCTGACAACAGTGACATGAAAATGGAGAAAAAAGACAAAAGCCTACATATAAAAAAAGTTACAACCCATCTTGTGGTATGCAGGTATGCTGTTTTCACCATGTTCTTGTCTAGCCCTTCAGAGAATGACAAAAGGAAAATTCACTTATTAGTATGTATTAACAAAGATGGAGCTGGCCCATCAGCATGTGAGAAAAACACTGTGGACAGCAATCTAAGGCTTTTTTTTTTTTTTTTGCTCATCTAAGCTCCTGGCTACAGCCTTCCACCATGGCTCCCATAGCACTAGGCGGCCTCAAACCTGCAACGGCTAAAAACTAAACAAATCACCTAATCATATGTATAGTTAGATACTGAATATAAAACACCAAAAATGTACTTTATTTAACCAAATCACTCAATAAATAGCACCATGTTATACACTACTATGGAATACTTCATTACTTGTTCAAACAAAACTTGATAACTCATTAGAAATAACAAAACAAAGCACTGGCAAGAAAATACTAAATACATTACACATTAATACCAGTCAAGTGTAAATTAAACTAGATTACGACGGCACTTTTTTCAGCCACTGACAATCTTACTGGCTGCGATTTCTTAAAATAGCAGCTCTCTCAAAACAACATCCTGTGCTTGTGCTAAATCAGATCATACTTCAATCACAGTTATTCCAGAACCAAAGATAATACAGTAGCAGATGGGCTTATTAAGTATCCTCTGAAATGTACTTTATTTCACACAAATATGCTGCGTAGAGACTCGATATGTCCTGGAAATCCTGTATCTTGGACATCCTGTGTAGACTCATTCATGTTTAGAACAATGGATCCATTAAACAAGCAATGAGTTGGCTATATATAGTTTTTCACAAATATGCGATATAGTGCAATATTTAGGAATTGCACTTCTACCATACACTACAAATAAATTGTCTCTTGTTATATATATATATATATATATATATATATATATATATATATATATATATATATATAAAAACAAAATAAAGGGTAACCAACAGATGGCACTACAGGTATAGGATCCATTACCCGGAAACCCGTTATCCAGAAAGCTCCGAATTACGGAAAGGCCATCTCACATAGACTCCATTTTAAACAAATGATTCTCATTTTTAGAAATGATTTCCTTTTTCTCTGTTATAATAAAACAATACCTTGTACTTTATCCCAAGATATAATTAATCCTTACTGGAAGCAAAACAATCTAATAACAATTAATATTTAAATTATTTTTTAGTAAACTTAAAGCATGGAGATCCACACTACAGAAAGATCTCTTATCCGGAAGACCCCAGGTCCCGAGCATTCTGGATAACAGATTCCATACCTGTACTAAGCTCCATTACAGAATATAATGCAAGAACTGAACCTTATTTTAGCACAGGAAAACCACACCTTGAACTGATCCATTAGGGGGAATAAGAATTACTGAGAAGTTTGAATAAAAATTGTAAAAGAGCTACTAATGGGGTTCAGTAGGTATATTATATGGGTTACTAGAATGTGGTATCGTTTTAATTTTCAACATTTTTCCACTCTAATACCGCACACTGACGCAAATTAAAAATAGTTTTTTTCCAAGCAGTGGATCAGTGGCTAAATACCTTTATGGGTTTGTAAAACTTTTTTTAAAATGAAACATTAATTAAAAAAACAAGAAACTCTATGCACTGTGCATATTTTTCTATTAAAGATCTTATTTACATTCTATGCCAGATATCAAAGTTATATCTGTAATTCTTACAGTCTGCTACTGCATTTAGCCTTACTGTGGCTTTTCTAATAGATTTTTTACAGTGCCGCATTCCACATATAAATTGTCAGGAAAATATGAGAGAGTCATTCCCTTTATTCACTAAAACAAATATTGAAAATAAATTTTGCAAGTAACTCAATTTTAACACTGAGATGTTCCATCTTCACCAAGCATCTACCAACATATGATCCTTCTGAGGACAACAACCCTGTTATTATCCGGAAATAAAAGGCAATACGTTTGAATTTACAATCTGAGGGTAATGCAGAAATGTCTTTATCACTTAGCTGGCAGAATTTAATTTGCGCCCAGAAGGGCCCTTGTTCATCACTAAATTCCTTTAGATGTTTCATATTGGATATTACTACTTTGTTTCTTACGACATGAACATTAAGATATGCATTTAGTGTTAAATAAGTAATGACTACATCTGTTAGCTTCTTGAAAACCTGTTTCTAAAGAGAAGAAAACCCCAAAAACTGAAAGCAAATTTTGCATTAGTCAGTGAGCAATATCCAAGTATGTTTTCAATAACATTTTGCTATATAGACAACTATTAAGAATATCTTTGTTAGCTTAGCAGAGCAAGGTTGGATGTTTCAAACTGATTTCTTATATCAAGGTTGTTTCTGCAAAGTTTGGCATATTCCTGATGGCCGAGTGTCTGTGCCAGGTGATAAAGGCAGTGAAATTCATGGCCCTGTAGCTAGTTTAGCACAAAGGAAACAACTTTCCAAGCGTCAGATTGGGATTTTTCAGGGTCAGCAGTCTCCTTCAACATAAATACAAGGAAACTAAAAATGGATAGCTCAAACACAATAATGACAAATCAGAAATTTTATAAAAAGCCTTTAATGTTTGGTTATAATTTATTATTAAGTTTCTCACAGCAAATTGTTGCTTATTTTACTCATCATGCAATGGCATTACAGTGCAGGAGTTTCCAAATACTGTCTAACCACTATAAACAATCTTTTCAGCTCCACAATCCCCACAGTAGCCATACAAGACATTGCATGAACTAGTTTGAATAGTCTCTATGAAATGGCTGTTTTACCAACATTGGACATATAATTTTTGTTAGCCTTAAGACCCATAAGTTCTTCTTACCAAAACCAACAGTAATCTACTTTGTATCATGGAAGTACTCATTTCCTGCAATGTTTATAATGATAATGCCACCCTAACCTTATGTCAGGGCACAACGTTGTAAGGAACAGGATGTATGAATTCCAAGTGAAAGGAAGTAGGACACTGGGTTGCTATTGGTGGCTATATAGGCTGCAGGTGTGTAATAAGTAATATTTGTGTAAAGACAAATAGATTATTTTTGCCACTATATACAGTATTCTAGATCCTGTTTAACTGGAAGAGTGCTATATTCTGGACCAAAAGGGGTAGAGCTGAAAAAAGGTAGAATGAAGGCATGGAGAATGTTGGGAGGTATGGCATGATAAACAAGACCAAGGATACTACTGATTGTTTAAATGTAGAATTATATATGTTTGCAGTATTCTACAAATTAACTGTACTGTTAACTGTACATGTGGTAATACTTTGCTTGACACACACTGTAAACCTGCTGAATGTTTGTGTAAATATTCAGCACCTGTATTTGATCATTTCAGTGTGTGTGCCCTAGTTGTTACAGTGACAAAACTGCTACACACAAGAACTATGTGAAATACTTTACACAGAAAATATATATATATTAGGTGGAAAAAAGTGTTTTCCCATGCAGGCTGAACTAAACGCAGTAGATACTATAAATACTATAATATACAGTTCTTTAAGAAGTTTACTTCAAGTAATGTGGCTTACCAAGGCAGAAATCCCATTTCTAATTTTTATAAGAGCATTAGATACAGTAGAGGCAGGATTTTATGCTTTCATAACTCACATTTTAAACCCAGTAAGCCTTGACTCACTATCACTGACCTATTTCAACCAAAAGTTTCATTATTATTTTACCTGAAGAATCATTCCTAATTATCAGTAAAAGATATGTCACTTGGAAGCCATAAAAGGCTTAAAATATTGTCACTTCACATAAATGTGCTCTTTATTCCATTACTTAATTGTTCTCATAATTCAGTCTTCAGCTGTGTTCTTTTTTTTCTTAAACTAATTTGTAATATTCATAGACTAATAGGGAGATGATAATTTGACCACTTCTCTGCTGGAGCAGACTTCAGCAAATGGCTATTTCCCTGAGCTCAGGCAAAGTGTTAGCATACAGAAGGCATACAGGAAGGCAATATTTGTGATGGATGAAAAGAGAACTTTAGGCTAAGATTACATTTTGCCAGATAAGCAAAATGGTTCTAGAAGAGCATGATTTTTCTGAGAAGCTCTACATGGGTAGATAATTTTGAAAGTCTTTAGCAATTTCTGCCTACTCTTCACTAGTGTTCATTTATCTGCTATGTTCTCTCCTTTGCTGCACATTACCTTAAGGCTAAGCAAATGTTGCTTAATTTATTGCCACAGGAATCAAACATGCAGTGTTCATTATTTCCTTCTGTGTGGGTGTCTGTGCTTTGCAATAAACCTATGACCTATACAAAAACTAGTAAGTTGGCTATAACTGCACTGATGCTTTTTGTTGAAGTCAAGCCAACTTGATCACCGACAGGTAAACATTCCTCTGATCAATTATGAATCGGTTATGGATTAGGAATACACACTTTTTGCAGGTGCCTTTTCTGTTGAGTAAAATAGTACAGTCTTACAAAAGCTTGGTTAGGCATTATTACATGGGACTTTCAAGTATTTCATTATTCAACTCATAAGAGGAACCATGACTGCCCCCCATAGACCCATACGAACATACATTGCTTGATATTTTTCAGGGAAAAAAAATAGTAACGTAAACCCCACTTCTATAATAGTATAAATCTCTTTACTAGAGCCTAGAAATACAGTATAAAATGTACCATCTACCATAAAATGTAGACAACCTCATTTAAAAAAAAATATTTTTTTCAGTGGCATTTAACAATGAAATGTTTATAACAAAGAATTCAAAAATAAAGTAACAGAAAATATAAAATGCCGCCTTGATTGAAGGCAACATTACGTCTAATAACATTTCTGCAGAGTCCATTACAAACCCAAACAGTTATCATTTTAAATAACTTTCCCGTTATGCTGTAGTAGCAAAGCAACTCTAGGAATGCCTTTGACATTCAGTGAAAGCACATTATAGGGTGATGGAACCAGAAAAAAAGAATTTGTACCGATATATTTATTTCAGAAAATAAGGAAGGAATGGGGGTATCAAGGAAAATTGCTTTCTCCAAACTGCCGATGAACATCACAGACAATCTCAGGTGCCTTCACTTCTGTTGAAATAAGAAATCTATCACCTGTGAATTTTACAACAGACCTTTATATATAAATGCTGTATATAAATGCTGGCAGTTTAAAACCTTTCTGCCTCTTGAATTAAAGCAGCCCTTGAAATAGCATTAGCAAGAGAGCAAGATTATAGCTGGAGGTCACATATTTCTGTCTTTTTAAGTGTTGTAAATTTCAAAACTCAAGTTTGAAAATAAAACTGCTGCTTGAGAAAACATTAATACCTTAGGAATATGATTATGAAGTTGCAGACAGATGAATCTCAGCTAATGCTGCAATTTTAAAATAAAGCATTTCTATGGCCTGGGCCAGGACAAGACAAGGATAATAACAAATGTAAAAATAAATTACAATTATAGCATGATAAGGAGTAAATTGGCCATGTGGCAGAGTAGTGCTTTGGGGACTTTAATTTCAAAAAGCCACTGAGCCCCCAAAAGTATATTACATAGTACACTGCCCTTTAGTCTTCTGTTCTTTGCTTCTCCCATTTCCTTCACCCCTTACTCTCCCTGTTTTGCATCCATCCCTTTCATTTTGAGCTCTTCTTACCACTCCAGCCATTAATCTCCCCCCCCCATACTCAAGCAACAAACTTTCTATGCAAAAACTTTTCTCCAATTGAACAGGTGATTTAACTTTAACTGGACAGGTTGTTTCACTTTAACTTAAGTTTCTGTATCCTGTCCAATCAGAGAGCAGTTTCTGTACAAAGGGAAGTTTGCTGCTGAAAGTTTGAAGAATCGGGATTTGGCAGGAATGATGTCACTGCCAGAGCATTTCATTTAGAAAACTAATTGTGGTCCAGAGTATTTGCAGCCACTATAAGTAGGCTTCCGCCACACAACTCAGATTAATTTACCCAATTTCTATCCCTCGTTCGTTAGGCTCCAGGCATGTTCTTAAGGCACCTAATAAATAAGCCAGCCCTAATTACAATAATACAAAAAAGCAATGCTTGTGAATTCAAGAACCCTAAGGAGATGGCCATACCTGTTCAAAAGAAAAAGGCACTGTGAGGAGATGACCGTACATGGGCTGGACATTTCATACAATTTGTCAATTGAAATGTATGCTAATTATGCAGTCTCCCTTAAGAAGCGATTTGTGTCTAATAAAATAACTTTAGTGTTAATCAAACAAAACAGAAAACAAAGACTGCCTTCGATCACTGGCCAATCTGAATCAAAATGATCTGCATTTAAACATATTGGACAGTATAACTCTCCCATAGACCAGTTAACTGGGTCAGAGTAGTTTGCACAAACTTTATAAAATCCAACTGATCAGCTTGCATAGAATAGGGTAAAAAACCCTTTATTTTTTCTAAACCGTAAAAATAAATATAGCTATGAATGCCATATCATATATACTGAACTTATTGCAACAGCTTAAAGGTTCAACATCTCTATAGTAGTAATGGCCTTATCCAGGCCTTCTAAATTGTCACAGGAGTTCCTTGTCTTGGATTAGGAGTGTCAGTGACACACACATGCTCAGTGGGCTCTGGGAAACTGATGAGACGCTAAGCTTCAAGCTTATCATCAAGCAGAATATGATGCTGGCTTGTCATAAAAGATTATGCTACAGGGCTGATTACTAAATTATGAAGTTAACTGCACTATTTTCAGATCTAAATCTAATCTAAATCTGAATGAATTACTAATCAGCATTATATTGTGACATTTATATATTATATATACAGTGTATTGTGAGTCGGCCCCTAAGCTCAGTAACTGACAGCAGCACAGAGCATGTGCAGGGAATCAGCAGAAAAGAAGATGGGGAGCTACTGGAGGCGAATGTGATACGCTCTGATGCAGGCACATGTAGCCGATATATGCATGAAAACATGAGATAATGCAAAGTCTCGCATTTCCATGCGTATATCAGCTACATGTGCCTGCACCCGAGCGTATTCCATTCATTCGGGTGCAGGCACAAGTAGCAGGCGTAGGGCTGTATTTTCGCCAAGCGTTTTTCCGCTTGCCGAAAATATCAGCCCTACGCCACGTTTGGCATCAGCCTTAAGCTCCATTTCTAAAGATACATTTGTTGCATTATATGGGCTTCACAGTAGGTCAGTGACCTGTGTCTGACACTTTCTAATTGACCTGTCTGAACTTGTCTCCAATAATTACACAACACTCATTACAGACTTTTTATTATGCTATTATGCTTTATTATGTTTGCTCTGGTGGCTCTAATTTTTTAAACAATGTTAAAGGAGAAGGAAAGGTAAAAACTAAGCAATATTTATCAGAAAGGTCCATGTAAATACAGCCATAAGCACTCACAGAAAAGCTGCACTGAGTCCTCTATCAAAAGAAACACAGGATTTCTTGTCTCCTATTTTGTAAACATGTTCTTAGGGTATCTGACTTCCTCTCTCAGAAAAATCCTTCATTCCAGGGGCCAGAGTCTGCGCAGCTCTCTCCCTTCTACTGCTCCCCCCTCCCACAACAATTCATAAAAATGTACTCCCCCTCCCTTAGGAATGTGTAATCTAAGCTATCAAAGGCTAGACTGCTGCTATCTTTAAACAAACGGAGGGAGCTTCTAGGGCTGATTACTCAGGTATAGTAAAGCTTTCTGCAGAATAAATATAGCATTCTAGGTGGCACTAATGTGGCAGTAAAATGCCTAAATGACTTTTCTTCTTTAAGCCAATTACATTTACAAATAACTTTAGCTTTCAAAGCACTTAAAATGGATGTTCAAAAGTTGCTTAAAAATTTTTTTTCTTTTATTAAGTAAAATGTATATTTTGGGTCGGCATGCCCTTTAACAGATAGGGGCTACTAGACAAATGCAAATTTGCACTTATGTAAATGGGTTCTGCCATCCTTATTGAAAAACTACTGAAATGCTGCATGCAACCCAATAAAGGGTTTGAGATTTGCACCAGTAAATTAATCAATAGTAATCAATCAGAGCTGATAGAACAGTCTGCTATGAAATTGCAAGTGGATTGGGTACAATGTGTAGCGTTGCCTTATTGACCAAATTGTTCCTCTAATGCCCAGATTCTTTTGCTTTGATTATATCCTTCAGTGGGTCAGTTCTTGATTGGTGTGCAGAGAAAGTTTAGTACAGAACCATGAAACAATGCAAGGTCAAATGCTGTGCAATCCATGTTGGAATCTAACACTTACATCTCTGCTTTTAACTGTTTCCGAGAGAATGTTATTTTGTAAAAAGCAAGAGGAAAAGACTCGCACTTTTTTGTTTTACTAAATAACAATTTTCCCAAAATAATTTTTGCAGAACCTGAAAGAGTGTTATATGTTGCTCAGCAACAAGGCATCCCAGACCTCAGCTAAGCTTTTTTAAATTAAAACAGCAGCCAAGGGATACATATTACACTGCATTCTGATTCATTTGTTTTTCAGTAGCTATTTCTATTCCAAGCGGGCTCTCCGAGGGAGTAAAGAAGTTATGTGGCAGAAAATTAGGATTTGCGTGCTGGAGCTTTACATTAAAAGGTGCACTATTAATTCCATTTGTATCATAAGATTACACAGTATGCACAACTTTACATTTTTTGGATTTATAGTCTAAACAGTGGTGTCTGGAATTAAATGAGTAAAAAGTACTTTCCCACAATGGCAGTTTACCTTCCTTAAGGACATTACCTTCACCTGTACCAAAAGTTAGGCACCCCCCCACCAAGTGATTGTCTTTACTTGACTGATACCCCTGGCAAAAAAATGCACCAGCCCAGGGTTCTGCTCACTTTTAGGTATTAACTGAGCACCACAGAGCAATCCTCTTCCTGCATGCACAGTGAAGTGAAAAGCCAAACTTTAACAAAAAAAACAGCTTTTTCACCTTACTGTGCCCCGGGGTAACCAAGAAAGACAAAGTGGAAGAAGAGGATTGCTCCATAGTACCTGCTAATATCATGAAATCGAAAAAAAAATAATAATGTTAATTGCAAAAGTGCTCAGAAGAGCACTTGGATCAATTATACATACATTTATTTACTGGTTATCTGTTGTACCAAACCGAGTGCTTCTGTGATTGGCCCACTTGAGTAGCCACCATACAGGCATAAGAAAACAATAAAGGACATATTTATTATAGTATATGAGCCAATATCACTGGTGATGTTGCCCATAGCAACCAATAAGCAATTTGATTTGAATCACCTACAAGTTAGAAAACAAAAGCAAAGATCTAATTGGTTGCTATGGTCAACATTACCCGTGATGTTGGCTTACACAGTATAATAAATATGCCCTCCATGTGTTGTAGAAATTTTCTGGTTCACAGAAGAGAAACTCCAAATTCTTTTCTATCATGTTAGTTGAGCAAAATAAACTTCACTTACACCATATAGATATATATGTATATGTTTAAATCTTGTTTCCTTCAGTCTTGGAACTACTAAAACACAACAAGCAGGCAGCTGCCATTTTGTGGACATTGTTAGTAAGGCAATCTTTGCATCACCCCAAAATCTTGTTGGAGGACCAGATGCCCATGCCCATGCACTGGCTACATAATTGGGTGATGAGGAGGGAGGGGAAAAGTGAGAAGTGCAGTGACATCTAGGAAGTGCTGAATGGAAAGCTAAAGGTATTGTCTGCCCCGCCTCTATGCTTAAGGCATAGAGGCGGGGCAGGCAATATATGATTGACAGCTGGGATTTTTAAATGCCTTTATATGGGTATGGGAGTGTTATTAAAAAAAGTAATTTGGGTTTCTTGTTTAACTTGAAAAGTACTTTTATTATTCAGCTTTTTATGTCTGGGTGACAGGTCCCCTTTAAAAAAATTGTTGCACTGTAAAACCAAGGAAAGCTTATAGAACTCCTCAGAGCAATAGATGTGGATGTTCCCAACCATTTTAGCCAAAACAAACATGCTGATATTGTCGGCTAAATGCACAATAACTGATGCCATTCTGCTCTTCTAAATATGAATAGAAAAATTAAGAGAATTTAGAGACAGAAAATGAGAACATTTTTAATGATCAGAAATACATATGTGAAAATTAGTAAGTATTTAACATTATGTATTTAATGATCTATGACAATATTTTGCAGTGCTTGTAGCGCACAGGCTGGTGAGCTACCCTTTCTCATGAAGGATGCGGCAGCAAGGACACGCTCAAAGGCAAAATGCAACTGCTTCCCCCACCTCAGGCACACCATGTGTGATCTTAGAGATCTTTAGTTTTCATGATATGACATACATGACCTAATTGTTCAGAAACACTGTTACTCATAGAAGCAGTGTCTTTTATTCCTCAGCATGCTTCTAGTCTGCTTAAGAAGCAAAGGGGCTTATATATTAAAGGAGACAAGATGGAAAGCCACAGCACTGTAAATTATGCAAACAAGGTTTTAAATACTGCGGCCAAGCTGGAGCTGTTTGTCATTACGTATTGCGCCTGAGAAAGTAGTAAGTGTACCGCTGCTTCTGGTTAGAGCTCATTAGTTCCTCTCTTAATAACCACCACATTTTTGGCTTTGTGAAAGTTGAATTTTGATGGATTAGAATACAATAATCTGTTGGCTGTAGTATCAATTATAACCGATTCATTTTTTTTACCCAAACAATATATAAAGAAAATGTACTGTATATTGTCTAAAAGTTGTCAAATATTTGAACGGGAAGGGGCGGAGGACACAGAGTAGCAATAGGAAGTGTTTCAGGAGCACCAGCCCCAAACCCTCAGGTAGGGGAACAAAATATGTTACAAAACAAAAAAGTAGTGGACACTCAAGGAATTCAGCATGGCCAAGTAAATAAAATAAAGAAGCCTGGTTTTATTAGTTAAAAGAAAAACATTTCTTATAAAGCCTTACAACATTTCATGGCAAAAGGCAGCAATAGTCTATGCCTCCATAAGACTTAGGAGCAGATTTGTCAAAATGTAAGTTAAGAGCTTAATACATAAAAACTCATCCATGTTCTATTCATTCCTATGGGATTTTCAGAAGTGTATTTATCACACGGTGGACCTATTGATGAATACACTTCTAAAAATCCCATGGGAATGAATAAATTGTGGATGAGATTTACGTATTAAGCTCCAAACTCACATTTTGAAAAATTTGCCCCTAAGTGTCACTTGGCATGAAAAGCATAAGGTTGTGTCACAAATGCTCTTTTAATTAATAAAACCAGTTCTCTTTACTTTATGTGTATAGCTTTTTGTTTTGTAACATACAGTATTTATAAAAGGATGTCCAATAAGTGGAAGGATGGCATCCATGGTTCATGTATTTTTTTCTTTTTCTCAGAGGGCTCAGTCCTCAATCTCTATCTCTTTCTCAGTCTTAGTGTTTCTCCCAGTGACCTTTTCTGTACTTGGTCAGCTTACTGCTTCCTTATTGACATTTGGAATATTGTAGTATCCGATGTGACTAGAAAGTGTGAGCTGGCAATAGATAGGATATTAAGTCTCGGCATGCTATCTTTTTTTATTAATCTCAAACTAAATTAGTTATTGGCTTTCTTCCATTTTCTGTTCAGCCATCATTACTGGTGGAATTAAGCTAGACGAGATTAATAAGTGAGACAAGGGTTTTAAAATGTTGACTTGTTACCCAACACTATTTATTTTAAATCTAATATTTTCACCTGTTAATACTTGTTAACCCCTAATGACCACAGCGCACAAAACTGGCCTTACTTTAAGTATTCCTGACGAGGATCATGATTCCAATTCAGCTACTGTATTTGGAGCAAATATCAGAAATTCATCTGTAACAGGGACAGGAACAGTAAAGGGGATGTATAATAATTTATTTTGGTATTTTGCCTGTTGTGCTTAGGATGTCAGGCTGAACTTTTTTTTTACTCTTTTTGTCATTAATTCTGTGACAGGGAATTAACTCCTTTAACGTGGAGGAGCACTGGGGCAAGTCACCTATTGCAGTGCCACAAATGTACATAATATTCTCCCATTTCATACTACAAACTGTATGAACAGTACAATGGAAATTGACACACCACATGACATACAATATCCATCATGACAAGGGGACTCCTCAATTGACCCTTTGCCTTGAGGCACCCCACTGAACCCCTTGTTAAATACCTTAATGAAACACCAGGAGACAGAAGTGGAGAACATGGCCACAGCATTTATTCACATTTTATCAAATAAATAGGACCTTGCCAGCCTAACCGAAGGCAATATTCTAAAGCCATAATTCCATAAGAGGTCGCTACTATGCTCTGCCGTTCCTCGCTGAAGACTTGAATGAGTATTAGACCTACATACAGAGAGGATGGCCCCAAGCTCTGCTACCAGCAGGAGCTGCATTACCAACCATGAGAGACGTTCAGTAGCCCTGCTGCCAGTCCTGGATCTGCAGTGTCTCGATGATAGGAAATCCAAGCAGGCTGTCACCTAGCACAAGCAGAAGTAGCGTCTATATCTATCAATCCACCGTGCAGTCGCAGGAGAGAACCTCCTTTCTCCCTCTGCTAAAATTACCTCTGCAGTACTCTGGCAAGGTCCTACCCACTGCTGTGACAAACAAAACTTAAAATATATTTTCATATATCCACTGTTTTGATCCAGAGGAAGGCAAAAAACCCAACCTGAACCTAGTGCCAATTATGCCTCAAGAGGGAAAAATTCCTTCCTGACCCCCTTGGCGATCGGAAACATTCCCTGGATCAAGCAATCGTAGTTAACATGAATTAAATACCATGCTGATTTTTAAGTTTATACCGTATAAAGAAACAGAAAGCACAATATAACAATGCATTCAGGAAAACATCCACATTCAGTTATTAATAGATCATATGAAAACAAAAAGAAGAGAAAGTCCTGACATTTTGCAAAATATGCAAAAAGGGGGAGGGTGGGATGTTTCTACCTGCTCAGAAGATAAGGAAGTGAGTGCTTCTTTTTCTGACATCATATCCCTCTCTCTTTCTCCGCCCGGCTTTCTCCTGCCTTAACTCTTTCCTTCTCACCTAATCACATTTGCACCTGGTTCTGCCAATCTCTAAACATAAACCAGTGCAATCTGGCTGCTGGTTATTCGGATCCCTTGTCATGCAGCCCCTGCGCTTATAGCTCCAGGGCTTTCCTATCCTGCACAGGCCCGGATTAGTGGGCAGGCCACAGAGGCCCAAGCCTAGGGTGACAAAGATATGGTGGCGGCACGCCCCCCACTGGCCACATCTGAACTGGGGACTGGTCAGGAAATTTTGTTTAAATTTCCCGCCCAGTTCATGGTGCTGGTGATCAGGAAAAGCTGTTTGCGAAAGGAGGTTGTAAGAGAGGGTGGGGTTGCAAGCAGGGAGGTGTGTGCGAGGGGGCGGGTTTTGTGAGTGGCCTAGAGGCACCCTGTCCAAAACTGACTTTACACCCATAGATATGCACCTGTGGGTGACAGGCTGTAGCCCACTACTATGATAGTGTTGCTGGGTACCCTGTTGCAAGATGATTTAGCTATCCTGCTAGGTTAAATAAGCAGATGACCTGAGGCTTGTTGGGGTGGAAGCTGGTAAGGCAGATAAATCCTCTTGTTTCAGGGCACCACATCACAGCAATTGGCCACAGCCTGAGACTCATTGCAGCAAAGGTAACAAAGGGGAGCCAAGTGTTATTAAAGGAGAAGGAAACGTAAAAACTAAGTAAGCTCTATCAGAAATGTCTATGTAAATAGAGTCCTCTATCAAAAGAAACACAGGATTTTTGGTCTCGTTTTTTGTAGACATGTTCTTAGAGTATCTGACTTAAGGAAGCTATGAACACCAAGCTAAAATGGCAGCTGCAATGTTACACAGAGAAAGGCTGTTTACTCAGGTATGATAGAGCTTTCTGCAGAATAAATACAGCATTCTAGGTGGCACTAATGTGGCAAATCTATTGGCCGTAAAATGCCTTTAAAGCAAATATATTGTCATGAGCAGTCGGCCCCCTTGGCTACACTAAAACCCGGGGCCTAGTGCAGTCTGTCCTACTTACAATATATTTATATGGTTTGGACATTTGTTTTCTTAGAAGGCACAATGTGCACTGTTACGTAATTGCCTCATGACTATGGATATTTAACGCCACAAATGCTTCAGCTACAGCATTAATCTTTTTCAAGCAGCATGCATTTTCATACAATGACAAGAGAGAGAGCATCATGTCCATCTGTTGTCCCACATAATATCAGCATTTCCTAAATAGGTTATTGATTATGCTAAACATATGTCATAGTGACAAAATGTAATGTTTATAATAATGTTTTAGAAAACCATGTCCCGAGTCCATTAAACATTATTATACTGAACTGCAGATGACTTCTCAATTCCAGATATAGAGTCCTATCAGCTACTGAACCCCAATATTCCCAGTACAGCTCTCACTTTCTGCACAAGGGCATTAGAGTGGACATTAAGCCAGAGTCACACTGCAGATGTATATATTAGTGCAGCATTTGGAGAAGAAGCAGATGGCAAGAAAACCCATACTGAGAAGGCTGTAATGATTTCCAAAGGTAAAACAGCAAGTGGCTTGTATGTATAAATGATGGCCCCCGTATGGTAAGTTTGATTGAATATTTGAGACCAAAATCTAATTGTTGCAGCATGGCTGAACATAACCAAATCCAATTAAAAGTGTAGCAGAGTTCTTAAATAATACAGTGGATTTTACGTAACGTCTCTATAATGTTAAACATATTGCTCCAACCAGATGTGAGCACTAATCTCTTGAAGTGGGCTTAAATCCAGTCACAAGCACAGTTTCACGACACAGTAATAAGATGAGTCAGACGGATTCCTGTTTAAAACACATAAAAAGCTGTTTAAAATCAGCAATGTCTGCGTTCTTACAGCTTTTAGCAGGAATAAAGCTTCTAGCATCCTTAAACAGAAAGCCTAGTTGGGTTTTGTGTGTCACTGAAGGTTTATAAATCCAATAGCCCAATCTTTTATATTTAACAATTTTTACAGGCTGAAAAAGATTTGTCTGTATTAACAGTTTGGAAAAAAATGTTAAATATGAAACAGATGTTACCATGATTTGCATACAATAGCATAGATGCATTCTGCAGACTACATTGGTTTTTAAGCAAGCATATATTATCTGAACTGTGTTAAAATCAGCCATCCTGAATGTGCAAATGTGATGCGGTCAGTGCCTGAAAGTACCTATGTGTTTTCTTCTGACCTGTTTCCTTGCCAAAAAGTCATCTGGTATCTCCCATTTAACTCTGGTAGACGATCCTCATTTAGCTAAGCTTTAGCAACTTCCCTTAAAAAGATCGCCAGAAAAGCAATATCACTGTAATTATGAAACGTTAGGAAGCATTTTTCAATTTTCTCTTTATCAAAAATGCCATTTTTTGAGAAGCGCGTGATGGAATTCATTAATATAGTTGTGTACGTAGCAACTTCTTCTTTTCATTTTATAGTCTGAAAAATGCAAATAAAGTCATTTCATTCTGAGGAATGACGATTCATTGATCTTTAGAGAATTCATTTGTATTGTACTACAAATATCAGCAAATAAAACTTGCAGCCAGTCTGCCACAAAAGGTTTACGTCTGCTCATTTCAAACTCAATTCTTTTGAATATGTCCCTCTTTAAAAAGGAGAATTTATTATTATTAATATTTGTATAGAATAGGGATTCCACATTTTAAAACAATGGGTCTGGGCAAAGGGCGGGATTAGTGACATTTGGGGGGCAAAGTGATATCAGGGGACGAGCAGAGACATGTTGGAGGTGGTTTGGTGACGTTGGGGGGCTATGATGTGCAATCAGTGATTGGCTGATCACCTTGTCATTTACCTCAGAATCCTATCACAGGCAGTTCTCACCTGATAGCGCCTCCCAAAAACGGGCTGTCCAGGTAAAAACCGAACAGGAAGCATCTTCTGCAGAAAAACGTGCATATAGTTAGGAGACAATAGGTCAAGAGCCCTACTTATATGAGCTTACAATCTGAGAGGGCATGGAAGAAAGACACAGTTAACAGTAACCAATGTAGAGGTCCTGTTGGTTGGGATTTTATTGGTAAGTCAATAGTGAACAATGGAAAATCATTAGTTAATATGTGTATCAGAGAAGGGGGGGGGGGGGGGTCAGGAAAGTTGTCAAGTTGCTGAGGGCATATTTTATAGGCTTGAATGAAATGGTGGATTTAATGTGATTGTTTGAAGGCCTGGAGGTTCTGGGTGTGTGTATTGGGAAGGGATTTCCAGAGCATAGGTGCACAAATAAGGAGCCAAAGATGTGGGATTGAAAAGAAGTAATGAGTGAGGAGGAGAGAAGGCGGTAATGTGCAAACCACAGGTTATTTCTGGGGGAGTATTTAGTAATTCGAGAAGTCATGTATGGTGATGGGGCTAAATGGAAAGCACTTGCACCCCTGCCTACTGAAAATGCAACTATACTCTGCAACTTGCACCAGATTGGTGCCCTATCCTTTCATGCCATACATAATGTGCATACACAGATATATGCAACTGTGTAATGGTGCCTATGCAAAGCAGGTGCAACTTCTGAGTAGATTTGTGAGGTTCCAATGCAAGAAACTGGTGCCAAGAACCATGAACTTAACAAATAAGCCTTTGGCTGTTGAAATAATTTGTGTATGAAATAATACATACGCAGAAATCCTAACAGAGCATATCACATTCTGCTTCTTATTACCGATTAAAGAAAATCAAGCAGATTATCATCTAACAATATGAAGGTGTGATTAAAAAAAATTTCTGTTACATTATTTAAACTGAACATTTCCATTAAGAAACCCTTTTCATGAGAAGAAAGAGAGAGAGATTGACATTTTCTCATGCAGTATGTTCCTGCCGACTGGTGATTAATACAAGAGACTACACTTTGAATTAGACTTACAACATATCTCAGATATAACATCTCTCAGGCTATAAGAAAGAGTAACAGCAATGAGGACGTAGTCACATCAGTACATATACACATAGCTGAAGAAATAGCACTGCCCTGGTGCTATCCAAAGTAATTGACAGTTATTCATAACAAAATAATGAACTCAAGTGGATTACAATACAGAAAAATGTTATATATATGTTGCTGTTTCAAAGTACCTACTAAAAAACAGCTCTATATGCCCCAGAATTCTTTGCCCACTTCTTTGCCATTCTTTCTAATTCTTGGACTCGTGTTGCAGTATCCTTCTGACTAACACAGCTTGTTTACTCCTATGCACTCATGGATTTTCTTTGTTGTACCTAAAAGAATGCAGAAGACAATCTCTGTACTGAGTTATTACCACGGAAGCCCTTCTATTTCAATGGCACTTCATGGTAATGGCTTTTCTAGTCCTTCCTCTTGTATAATGCAAGATAATAATGTATTCCTGTCCTTGGAGTCATTTATTTATTGCCACGTGAATACAATAAAGAGTGCCAGCACAAAGTATTTCTATCTACTTGACAGACATATGCATGATTGTAAAACAACATTCATTTTCTTTCCAGGATTCAGATGTGCAGACCTGCTCACTTGACATACGGTATGCATGATTCTAAAGCGACATTCATTTTATTCCCAGGATTAAGATATGCAGCCCTGCTCACTTGAAGCAGAGTTTCGATGAAAGGAAGAGACCCAGAGAATAGTATAAAATATATAAAACATTCTAAAAGTTTTATGTATGGTTTAACAGATCTGGTGATATATTTTATAGTCTGATAAACCTATCAGCCATGTTGAACAGCAATCTTTTAATCCATTCAGGGAAAAGTTTTTTCTCCTGAAAATGTCACCTACTTGCAAAGATTCTGCATGAAAGCCCAGAACATTCATGGAAAAGCAAGTTACGTGTATATTTATATATGAGGCCATTAATTACTTTTTTTGTTGTTTTCCATCTACCTGCACCAACCATTTCTGTCCCTTAGCGTGCAATCACTAGAGAAGAATTTTAGTGGATAGTGCAATACAAATTAACAAAGGTAATTGAAATGATGTGTGTACAACCATATAGAGTGGAATACCGTATATACTCGAGTATAAGCCGATCCGAATATAAGCCGAGGTACCTAATTTTACCTAAGAAAGCTGGAAAAACTTATTGACTCGGGTATAAGCCTAGGGTGGGAAAAAATAAATACCAATAAAATTACATTAAATGAGGCATCAGTGGGGTATATGTTTTTAAATATTTATTTCAAATAAAAACTGTAAACTAGCTCTGTAAGTGGAGGGTCAACAAAAACAAATGTTTTATCAACAATGATACCTTAAGAGTACTCAATCAGCAACCAAGCTAAAACACAAAGAGTTAAAATCCTTTAAAACTATATATAGTTTATATAGAATATAAAGTGCAGTGTCTAGTGCAGAATGAGACAGGTGAGGATGGTAGATGAAGATGAATTTGGGAGCGGGCCTGGGCACTGGAGGGTCTGGTTGCGGGTGGCCTAATTTGCACACAAAGGACAGAGGGTGCTAGTCTGGAGGGACCCATGGCACCCGACTCGAGTATAAGCCAAGGGTGACTTTTTCAGCACATTTTGGAGGCTGAAAAACTAGGCTTATACTTGAGTATATACAGTACATAACAGCCCTCCACCAGTCTCAAATCCGAAATTGTAAAAGTTTGGTCACCATAGGACCTGATCTAAACTTGATTACCTATTTTTACAGGCCTTTCACCCCAAACACACAACTATACAGCCAACTGTAACCATGAATATATAGGACTAACTGTGTTGGAGCTAACACTGTCTTTAATAGGATAGAGCAGTAACTGATCCCCGGGCCTAAGTTCTTAATATCTTAACCAAATGAATTGCATGTTTTGCTTGTTGAATTGCGTTATTTTGCTTATATTGTTATAAAATATAAATAAAGAGTTAAAAAAATAGTTGGTTGTATGTTGGGCACGGTTCCACTGATTTAAAACCTTGTAGGTCTCTACCACAAGAGTTGCAGGGTGCTTTTTATCCATGTAGCTGCCAGGTGGTTTGTTAAATCAAATGGTAGCTCTAAATATATAGAGGTATTCCCCAAAAAATGCAAACAATAGAACTCATCAATTGAAACGTTGAACCTACAGCCAGAGGAAGCGGATGAACCATATCACAAAAACTTGGACAGGCACTCCGAATAAATACCAACAATGACGGTTCAAATAAAAGTGAAGTAAAAACATATATTTATTGAGTATTACATGTCCATAAAAATCCTGACGCATTTCATGCTACAAGTGTCTTGTAGCACAAATTGCATCAGGCTTTTATGGACGTGTAATAAAGTTTTTACTTCACTTTGCTTGAACCGTCATTGTTAGTATTTATTTGGAGTGCCTATCCAAGTTTTTTCGAATGACAGCTATTCCACAAAAACCTTAGCAGTATCAGTTCCTATAGTGGCATCAAAATTCAACTAGGTTTTATTTCACCATTAAGGATTATTACATTGCAGAAACTGGGAGATGCTGTGTAATATAAGATTGAGAGTTAGTCTCAATCTTATATTATATTGATGTAATAGAGGTCAGTAAATAATATAAATGTGTATGCACTGTATATATATATATATATATATATATTTACTTGCAATCAAATTGTTATTTAGGCAAACACTCTTAGCACAAGTGAGTTAAAAGCATGAGATTTATATCCTTTTTCAGCTTAATACTTTCAGCTTTGAAAAGTGGTTTCACTGCAGTCAGGTTACAAAGAAGTAAGAAGTTATTATGTTGGCGATTCTATAACGTGGTGTTTACTAAATAGGTATAGTCCTGCATTCTTGCTTTACTTGCATTATTGGACATGTAAATATTGTTGTAAAGCTTGCAATTTACTCTTGTTCTAAAGAGAACCTCTGATGAAGAGCCAAATAATATTCATTCAATCCTAAGGTTAGAGTTAAAAGGATGCCAAGAAAAAAGGCAAAGGAACAAAATGTATTCAACAAATAATGCAGTCTGGTATCTTGCACAAAGGTAAATGAAGGACATGATAGCGGCTTTGTGATAAGACACAATGCAATATTATGAGGGCCAAGGTCAGTAAGAGAATTCTAAATAAAAAGAAGGCCACAGACAGCTTTATAACTGTGTTATGTGAGTTGGCAGAACACTATGGCATCTCAACACCTTATGATAAAATGACTGGTGACAGAAATTAAGTAGGCCTAAACTTAAAGATGCATACATTTTAGTTTGTCAGTGTATTCATCTTAAAGCAATACACAAAAGAAAAACTATTAGCTTCATTTCAATGTACTCTCACTTCTCTGAAAGGTCACATAATAGGAAGACATTAAAAGAATGAACTTAAATGTTAACTTTACATGTTCCTTGTTTATGTTTGTAAAGACAAGGCATTTACTCCAGTATTTGTGACTATTTTTTGCACATTTGCTAAGCAATTACAAACTGTTGTGTGAATGAGGTCTTAAGCTTCATGTTGAGAAGTACATAATTCTGTATAAAAACAAAGATTTAGGGGTCAGGTATTATTTTGCTTTTCATTGGATGGAGATCCTTTTGGTTTGTAATATATCTGTGAGGCAGCAGTTATCTTTATCTGCAGTTAGGTTTGGGGTTCCCTTGAAACTCATTTAGCAAAACATGTTGTTAGTACAGATGAGTACAATCAAGCCCGTGAATACTGATAATGACATTGTCACATCAGGCTGTGCACCTCATATTTGTAAATATTTTCGATAAACAAATGTAACCCCTTTTTGGCT
The DNA here is from genome assembly GCF_000004195.4 of Xenopus tropicalis. Taxonomy (NCBI): domain Eukaryota; kingdom Metazoa; phylum Chordata; class Amphibia; order Anura; family Pipidae; genus Xenopus; species Xenopus tropicalis. The sequence goes on from NC_030684.2 coordinate 59,278,760, forward strand.
AAAATGTACTTTAAATGCCAAGCTATGGTTAGAGCATGGGGCACATTGGGACTCTCTTTCAAAGGAGTGGTCCTTCGCTAAGTGGAAGGTAACTTGTACAATGTTGTTGTACTACAACTCCCACTAGTACTGTGTAGTGTGTTAAGTAATAGGACTCCAGGAGCTCTTGCAGATGAACTACAGTAGTTAACTCTTTATTGTCCAAGACAGATGATATTAGTACAGGGATCAGTCAATACTCACAGTAATTGAGGTAGAATGGTACAGTTGTTAAGTGCAGTTGTGAAGTTCAGAACAGAGCAGCACCACTGTAGAGATAGATGTGAGCTACTAGCCAGAAGTCCCAAGGTTGAATACCCTTTACTGGACCGGATCCCTACAGCCAACGGTGGTTCAGGGGTTAATACTAGCCTGATACCTGTGTCTGAACTGTGGTCCCTACAGCAAAGCAGACAGAGCCTAGGGTATGGTAAACCCACTAAATTCTCCTTTGTTGGAGCGACAGCTGCTCTTTCTAAATAGCCCTGACTGAGTCACACTCCTAGAGCATGCTATGACAGAGTCTAGTCCTGAGACTAACTTTACCTCGTTCACGGGGCCCTGTCCCCGACTTTAATATTCCTTACTGGGGCCTATGTCTGTACCCAGGCTCAATGGAGCTGTTGTTGGGAAGCAGACAGGCAGCCAAAGAGGAAGCCACACCTCCTTGCTAGACACTATATGAGGCTGCAAGGGGTGTGGACAACCATAATGAGCCAATAAAGGATAGGCATAACTATAAACTGTTACAAAGGCTTCTGCCCAGTAACAAGGGATCTATGTGAAGAGGTATGGATATCACTCCATAGGGCATTTAACCCTATGGGTCCCTACACATAGTATAGATTTTTTTTTATCAAGTCCCAATTTATATGCATTAGCTATTTATATAAATAGGGAAGAACAGTCACCTACACCTAATTCAAACCACTACCTGGTTGCTACAAAAATTGGACCAGAACTACCAGAAGGTAAAAAAGTTAATGCTTAAGGGCTCAACAAATGCTTTGTTTCCACGTTTTTTCCTTTTGAACCTTTACTCTTAGTGTAAACAGGCCCTATAGTATAAAGGTATGAGATCCGTTATCCAAAAACCAATAATCCAGAAAGCTCCGAATTACAGGAAGGCCTTATCTAGTGCTCACAATTTTAACCAAATACAGGCATGGGACCCGTTATCCCTAAACACATTATCCAGAAAGTTCCGAATTACGGAAAGACCATCTCCCGTAGATTCCATTATAAGCAAATAATTTTGATTTTTGAAAATGATTTCCTTTTTCTCTGTAATAATAAAACAGTACTTTGTACTTGATCCCAACTAAGATATAATTAATCATTATTGGAGGCAAAACAAGCCTATTGGGTTTATTCAACATTTAAATGATTTTTAGCAGACTTAAGGTATGGAGATCCAAATTAAGGAAATATCCTTTATCCGGAAAACCCCAGATCCAGAGCCTTCTGCGTAACAGGTCCCATACCTGTAATTTAAATTTCTAATTATTTCTTTTTTTTCTGTAATAAGAAAACAGTAACTTGTATTTGATTTCAAATAAGATATACTGTAATTCATCCTTACTGGAGGCAAAACAATCCTATTGGGATAAAATTAAATGATTAAATGATATTTTATTAGATTTAAGGTATAAAGATCCAAATTACAGAAAGATCCTTTATCCGGAAAACCCCAGTCCTGAACATATATTCAAAAATATATTACTTGACTGTTAATACCTTTATTTGTGGCAAATATTAAGCTAAAATAACAAATAACATTTGAGATGTTAGCTGTCCTTAATGGGATCACAGCAGAATGTTATTAAATGTCCCCTCATTGACTGCAACACATCACCACAGAGGCAATACCTTAGAGCTTTTCAGGGCCATTTGCTTGCAGGAAAAACAGAAATGAGTTAATATACTAAAATAATCAGAGTAGATGGGGCAGTTGGTTCTTTTCAGTGGCCATTATCTATGCTTCCATGGTTGTTGATGAGCTATGAAACACCAAACAGCACACATCCACCTCTCTGTAGCAATGATATGGTTTAGGGTTCCCTGAATCATTATTTAAGACTTCGATGCCTTGACTGACCTTCTCATAGCTTTTGCTGCTCTGGAATTGATTTTATAATGGTATACTTTCAAGTGCCTAATAGCTCTATTCATTATTGTTTAATATATCAGAGTCAAGTGCTTAAGTACAAAGCCTCTGGAATCGCCCTGACTGAACTGTTGAAAAGCACATTCTATTAACTCTCATCCACTAACACACTTCATTTTCTACATGGACTCTCAAGTGGAACAGCAATTTTATTTTAAACATGGATTTAACAGGCTAGACTTAAATGGGATTTCCTAGCTTAACATACTGAACATACTTGGGGTTGCTAGAAGTTATAGAAAAATGACTATAGCTATAGCTGAAGTGAAGCAGATAAATAGAATATCCTTTCTTATGTTCTCCTACGTGTGTGTGTGTGTTGTGTTTAATGGAAGCAACAGTAAAGGCTGCTCTACCTGTATGAATAAATGTGTCTTATTAAACAGTGACAAGTTGATCCAAGAAAATATTCTTGTCAACGGGGTGTAAGGATCAAGGCTTCTTTTCCTTCTTATATTGTATGATTCCAACAAAATATTATCAGCCCTGTATTCTACAGCAGTATTCAGAAGTCACAACTTATAAAACATACTTAACAGTTGCAGAAATGAATACTCCAGTCTCAACTTCTCGATGTTTTACATTTAGATATAAACACATTGTCAGCAAATCAATGTTTTTCTTGTGGACTAGTGCTTAGCCAAGGCCCATAGTTCTCCATTTTGCAGGCTGCTGAACCTGAAATACCAAGGTCAATTTCATTCTAAAACTGTTCTTTTCACCATCAGCAATTTCTTATTCATTATGTGACATATCAGAGTGGAGATACCAATCATTTGCTATAAGGCAGTGGTGAATATCCGCTAGATACAATGAGGCTGTGTGTGTGATACTGCACTACAGACTGTATGACAGTACTGTACCAGACTGCCCAGCGCTCAAAAGACCCAAATAAAGACATTTTCACTATCTCATAGAATTACTATCTATATATGCGCTGTCAGTATGAGAAGATTTGTTTTTTAGTTGTCTTCATGTCGATGTCAGTTACCAAGCCAGGCCATGTAAGGGAAATATGCTAATATATTCTAGTACTGCATACAGTGCTCCTAAATGACTTTGCCAATTGAATTTGCATGATGAGAACAAGATAGAAGATAGAACTGGAGACCAGAAATCCACTCAAATTTTTCTTGATGAAACATTCAGTTTGCCATTTGAAAGAAATGGGGTTTTTTTTGCTAGCAAAACTGCAGCTGAATCACTGTGAAACAACCACTCACTGATAATTTGTAAGTGAAATGACTGTTTTACAGGCAAGAATGTCTTTTTTTTTTTGTAGGCCTATCAGAGAATTTTTTTTAAGACAACACCTTAAAGAACAAGGAATTCCTCTCCATTGAGAGGCATACTTCTGCTGGCGTTCATGTCCCCTCATTTTTTAAACCGCTAAATCCTGCTAAGTTCACAAAGAGAAATTCCCATAATTTAATGCTCCCACACTAAGACCAAGACCGGAGAGTCTGTGCACTTGTTGAGTCCAGAAGGCAGTAAATGTGTATTTAAAACTATTCGTAAGCGCATTTCCACAGAATAAAGAGCTCACCCATAAAGAACTTTCAAAGCCCTCCCAACTTCTTGCGTGCACCAATTGCAACTCTCTAATAAGGCTGCGGTGGTTACGAGCAAATCACATGAAGCTTGTGGGCTGTTATTATGGCAATCTGTAACAGTGCACAAGATTATCAAACGTGATAGCATCCAGGGTGGGGAACAATTAATTAAGCGCAAGCAACCATCTTTATTATGTCATTAGAATAAAGATGGAGGCAATAACAGTAAAATAGAGTTAACTTGCAGAGTACGGAACTTGAGATGGGAGCAGTATTTTCACATTCTAATTCACCAATCAGGTACTCCCTGGGGCCCTCTATTATATATTATTATATGGACTCATAGCCTTTATTGCAATCTATGGGTTTAATAATAATAGCCATCAGCACAAATTGAAAAAAGGAAAGAAATATATTTTATAAGTCAATAGTGACCAATTACAAACAAAGTGCAAGGACAAAGTACTAGAACTGATGCGTAATTGAGCACACACTGAAATCATTCACTCAGGTACATACATGCTCTCTAACATGTAACTTCTGGTGAGCATCAATATTTCTATTCAGTCTGCTTTGATACATTGCACAAAGGGATACTAGGGAAACAGACAATTGGACCAAGGCAGAAGAAGAAGATCACAACGTGGTGCCCCTACAAAAGTACCCTGGTCTGGTGCAGTTATCAGGGTATCAGGTAAGCAATTATAATGCCTAGGGGTGCCAAACATTTGGTACTTCCCAATGATTATAACTTTTGTTCTCTTTTAGGGTCCTGCATGGTGTATTACAATTTTAAACCAAAAATTTACATGGAAAAATACTTCAGCTGCATTCTGTCATAGAAAAACATAACAACGCTGAAGTAATATATAAAAATAGATCAAACAAATATATATTAAAAAAAATATCCTTTCCTTTGAATAAGACTTGTTATTGATATTCCGGCCCACAGCCAACCCCCCCATTTGTGTGGCATTCCATCTGGTTCGCTGGTGTGACTGCTTACCTTTCTAAAAGCTTTAAATAATCAGTTTGAGAATTACTGCCCCCTGCATTATTCATACCACAGATTCAGGCTGTACATTTCTGCATTGTTCACACCTGTAAGAACCTGCACTGGTCACACCTGTAAGAACGTGCATGTATGTTCCATACTCTGCCTGCCCTATGCTGCCTGTGTGTGCCATACTCTGCCTGCCCTATGCTGCCTGTGTGTTTGCCATACTCTGCCTGCCCTATGCTGCCTGTGTGTGCCATACTCCGCCTGCCCTATGCTGCCTGTGTGTGATGTACCCTGCCTGCCCTATTCTGTCTGTGTGTGCCATACTGTGCCTGGGTGTGCCATACCCTTCCTGCCCTATTCTGCCTGTGTGCAATACTCTGCCTGCCTTGTGCTGCTTGTTTGTACCATACACTGCCTGCCATACTTTGCCTAACTTGTGCTGCCTGTATGTGCCATATACTGCCTTCTCTAAGCTCCCTGTATGTGCCATACTCTGCCTGCCCTATGCTGCCTTTGTGTGCCATACTCTGCTTGCCCTATGCTGCCTCTTTGTGCCATACTCTGCCTTCCCTATGCTGCCAGTATATGCCATACTCTGCCTGTCCCATGTTGCCTATGTGTGCCATAATTGTATTCCTTTGTGAACATAAATCCTATGTACATTAAAGCCATGCAACTTGAAGACAACAATGTGCAGTATAAAATTAGTTTTATCAACTTTACAATTTTTAATTACTTTAACATCTTAGCTTAACGGGTACTTGACTTAGTAAACATATGGTTTGTCAGCCAGCCTAGTATGTTCCAACAATATATAATATAGAAAAGTTTCCAATACATTTTGGCTCAAATCCAGTTTTAATATGTCTTTTTACTAGCTCGTTAGATCTACCTGTCACCATGATTATAGTGAAGAATCAATGGTGGCTGAGGGGGTTGGAGATAATAAAATGACAAAATGCAGGCCTCAGGGGTGATACTGTACCTAGGATCAATAAAGACTTCAGAACACAGACAGTAAATGTGTTCTGTGGATTCACAATCTGGTAAATACGAAACCTAGAAGGCATGGAAAGTGGAGATAAATAGTCTCTGGTGGAGACAAATAATGTATGGTGTTAATTAGCATTTTGTCTTTGAGCTATGGGCAATAAATACCAATGGGAACCTTTTCAAACATCTTTAGCAATATACCAGTTACAGATGGAGCACGTGGCATTGCTAACTCCTTTCCTGGGCTTTCTCCTAAGTCTACTGCCTGTTAATACCTGCTGTAAATGATGGAACACAGCAGAAGTTTCACGAAGAGCTATCAGAACTAAAGCTGATAACTGGACATGGCTTTGCACAAAATAAAGTAATAAAAGGAAATTCTATGCACCTGTGTATTTAATGACATGAATGCAAGGTATGAGCCTGACTGACTGTGCAAATGACCCTCCCCCCACATGCAGTGAACATACCCCAGTCCTCTGGCATAATTCCTTCAGCCACCTACATCTTTCCTTTATATACTCATGTCTGCCCCACTCCCTCCGGGTTAGGCTGGTAGAGGGCAGGTTATGGTTAGATGTGGGTTAAGCCACATCCAAAGAATGTTCAGACAACACTCAAAAAATGTTAAAGGGACCCATAGTGTTAATAGCCGATATGGCTTTAAATCCTCTACACTTTTTATTTCCTTAGTTACTAGGCAGAAGCCACAGTTTCTAGTCTCACTACATTACATATCTGTATTATTGGTCCATAGGTTTGTATAGTGTTTGAAAAGGGGTAGCAATTTCTATTTGGCCTTCATCTGTTGAACCACATGGATGTGTCTGGGGAGCTTGAAGTAAACAATGCCCAGTAAAGAGTTCTGCTCTAGAGGGATATCCCTTCTAGTAAAAGTTAGGGAACAGGGACCCCGTAAACAAGATAAAGTCAGATTACAGGACTACCTTTGTAATAGTATGTTCTAGAAACATACAGCATAACTAGAAAGAGCAGCCTAAACTCCAACAAGGATTAATAGTTGGAATTAGCTCTCCCCTAGGCACTGTTAGTCCCCTAAGTGAGGGGACTGCAATACTGAATGGGGACTTAGGTTATGCTCTACTCAATGATCCATTTCTGCTGTAAGGGATCTGGACCATATTTGCTAGAAACTCAAATGGTGAACCTTAAACCTACCAGGCCATCTAAACCAGATTTCACATTGCTCAAACAATGTTGCTTTGTTTTTTAATCTAGAACCAGAGAACAGAAGTTTTCATCATTGGGAAGTGGCTTAGAATCATATTTCTTTTATTATGTATAAAAAACGCAGTAGCAGTGTAGTAGTTATTTAATGTCTATAAATATTGGATCATTCTGTATCATTTTGCATCCATGGTCCCTTCCTAGAGGCAACACATTGCTAAACTGATGTGCTGCCTGCAAGTTGTAAATTTGTTTTCCCATATTCCTTGTGCCTTCCTTGTTCCATCAGGCTCCACAAAGTGTTCATGGCCTAAGAATGTATAATATATGAAACTAATTTCAAATGAACCAGTGACAGATTGCATCATGTAGATTAAAAAGTGGAAAGATTTAATTAAGAGAGGGAAAGTATATTAGGGAGGGTGTATTTAAAAGTTAAGAGATACAGGGATGGAGCCGTCATTTATAACAACATAAAGCAACTCTACCCAAAAGAGGAGCACAGTGAGCAAACATTTAATTAAAGGTTGATTAAACTGAGATGTGTTTTAAATATTCTGACCATATTACCTAAGACAACAACATCTGCTGAGCAGGTCTGTGATGTCAAAGTACTTAAGAAAAAACTCATGGAATCAAGGAGCAGGCTGAAGTAGGCATGATGCCATGGGCCAAGCTCGCCAAACTGTGCAACTACATGGAAGCATCTAAAGTTTGTTTAAGGAGAAATAATTTAATTGCTTATATGGGTAAAGCATCACCCAGCAAATGCTTGGGACCTGGGGATTTTCAGATAAGGGATTGGTTGTAATTTGGATCACCATACCTTAATTTTGCTAAAAATCATTTAAGCATCAAATAAACTCAATAGGATTGCTTTGCTACCAATATGGATTCATGCAGCTTCATTAGGTAATAGTTTATGGTAGATGGCCTTGGCATAATTTGGGGCTTTCTGGATAAACGGTTTCCACTTAAAGAATTTCTGCAGCAAGCCAATGTATAAGGCAGGTCAAAAACTGGCAAACAAACAAATCCATTAAAGTAGGGAGCTGATGTGAGTTTAATGGAAGCATTGTATAAGTACTTTCCAGCAGAGCTCACCATAAGTTGGTAATCCTACCAATATTAAGGTTTACAAATCCATAGGTCTCAGCAAAGTAAAGTGTTTTCACCTTGGCTTAGGCAGCATTCTAAGGATTAATAAGATTTGTCCATTCCTTCTTACATATAAATGCAATATTTTGTGTTGCTTGACCTCTCATACACATTAACCAGAGGGTGGTAGCCATTGTCCCTCTAGTGCAGCTCCCAGCACCTGCTCTGCCACTAGAGGAAAGTGGGTTTGAATGGCACCATTAGCCTTTCCCTGCTTCAACCAGTGATTAGCACAGGGATGTCTTTGTCCTTGAACCGATCATTTTTTAAATTCCAGATTTGCTCTGCCAATTTACTTTGCTTCCTCTAATTAACTGGAAATATAAGTAATGGAGGGATGGTTTGTAACCTTGAAACCTGCACATTGAGTCAAGGCTTTTACAACCTTTGGTGCAAAGAACAGACTTCATTTCATTGGTGGCTCATTCATGGGCAGTTATATGTATTTTTATAAAAAAGCAACCTAGAATCATATTAGTATCCTTGCTTTGCAGAAAGCTAGTGTAAAGCAAGGGGTTTTAGGATTTTAAAATCCTAAGTGGCCTCACATATCCTATACTGATTTAGCCAAGAAATTACAAATGATATTATGTCAGGTGATACCAAGCTACTTTCTGAACATACTGTTATAGTAAAGTAATTGCTGTTGTTTTGTTTTTAGTTTATTCCTATGCCTTTAGTTTATGGTGTGCTCGTATCAGATAATGAAACCTTGGTTTTTTTCTTAGAGTTCATTGTCAAAAAAGTATAATTCCATTCTTTAAACAGTTCTACAGTTTATTTAGTGGCATTGCTTTTCCACTTTCCACTCAGTCAAATATATATCAATCAGGCACAATACATTACATGAGAGACCAAAAAAATAAAGTGGTAAGAGCCACACACATATAAATTGCAAAATAGAAGCTTACCCCATTTATTATGGACAACAGTGAATAAAGCCTCTCTACGTCAGGATACATAAAACGTGCAAGTCTTGGCCTTTGGATTATTTTTACATGCATGTTGTATATATCATAATAATGGTTCACTGGAGGTCACAGTATGTCACATGTATAGGGAATAAACCAAATCACTGCAGTGGCTTAAATTTGGCAAAAGCCAGCATTACAGATCAACCTGTGTGCTTTTTATTATACAGACAAGCTTTACATAGGACTAAATGTCTCACCTGTTTTATGTGACACAGCAAACTTTAATGAGTAAATATGCTGTGTCACGCAAAATGAGCTATGTAGAGCTTTCCCTATTAATCAAGGAGCACCAAGATTATCCAGAGCTTTGCCTTCTATTTTGCCTATTTTTGCCCTTTTTCGTACAGTGATTTAATAGCCAATATGACCAACCAATTCACACATGTTCTCAACAGCACAAAACAAAATCTTGGGATTAATTACAACTTTAACAAGCCACTGTAACTCACTAAACCAAATTCAGTTATAATTACAAATAAAGGTATTGGACCCCTTATCTGGAAACCCATTATCCAGAAAGTTCTGAATAATGAAAAGGCCATCTCCCATAGTCTCCACTTTAATCAAATAATTCACATTTTTAAAAATGTTTTTCTTTTTCTCTGTAATAAAACAGTAGCTTGTACTTGATCCCAACTAAGATAGAATTAATCCTTATCGGAGCCAAAACAATCCTTTTGGGTTTAATTATTGTTTAAATAATTTTTTAGTAGACTTAAGGTAGGAGATCCGAATTACGGAAAGACCCCTTATTCGGAAAACCCCAGGTCCCGAGCATTCTGGATAATGGGTCCCATACCTGTACAGAGTAAGAAGGAAAAACAAGGTAGTCTCTATAATACTCAAAAACAGATAATAATAATATTTATTGTATTTTGTATTCAGTAACATAAAAATGTACAGTGCTTCAAAACATGGGCATTTATTATTAAATTTGTGAATATAAATACTTAAGTGCTAGGTGTTTCAATATACAGTTGGGGGTCACTGTCCTAAAGAGCTTACAATCTATTACAGTATCTGATCTGAAAACTGCTGGGTTGACTTGCTGACTTATAAGATATAGTGTAAAATACAAGGGTCAGTCAAGGATATGAATTTTGCAAGTGGTTTGTTGTATTGCTGTGTTAAGGAAGCAATATGTGATGATTTTCAAAGATGATGGTTAAAAAAATTTGAAGGACCCAAGAATAAACTTCTCTTTGCTGTGACAGAAAAACAACATTATTTCACAGGGCTCATATAAAGTGCCACTGATGAAAGAAGCAATGCACTGCAGGTGCAAAATGTAATGACAGGGTATTTGTAATGTAGACAGGTATGGAGAAATAGCAATCAGGTTGTAGGAGAGGGCTGCAGGAGAAGCACAATCAAGCCTAGGGTTATGTTTAAAATGGTGTCCTGCAAACTTATCAGTGTCAGATGTGAGCTAGAAAGGATCATCATAATGCCCATCCTCAGGTTGTTTTGTTGTACTGCCAAGCTCAAACTAATATATATGCTGATATACCCCTAGCTTAATTCAGCATCACTTATATTACATTAAACTCTAAGCCTATTATCTTTTTCGGAAAAATGGGTTTTAACTGGCTAGTACATCTATAAACACTTATAGAAACGGTGAGAAATACCCTTCCATGAGTGGAGTAGCCAATAAGATAGCATCTGGAATTGTACAGGAAAGTAGGTATGGCAGATTTCTGAAAGACCAACAATTCTGAAAATGTATTAATAAACAGTGGAAAATAAAATATACTATCTGCACTCCAATATCTATTAGACTATAAGCACAACTTCATTACATCATTAATAAAGATGGTGGCTATGTCTCATGATGTTTGTGCCAATAGTTGTTCCACATTGGAAGTGATTTAAGCACCAGAAAGTATTCAGATAATTTATAAAGATGCCGATTAATCCCCATTCACAGTAAGCAGATGTTGGAACTTCGAGAAGCAGTAGAAAACTTCTAGAAATAAACATAAGAGAGGTTATTGACTTAACCTCTGGCAGCAAGTGCAAGAGCACTAAGGGACACAATAGTGCACATGCAAGAAGCACTTGTGCCAATGAGTCTCTCTTTTTATCCAGTGCTTGGTGACGCAGCTCAGCCCTGTTCTTAACCCCTGCCAGCTGGCTGCACCTCCTGCCTCTCCGTACCTTGCACCTCAGAGGGCACAGGCCTCAAACCTAAATGCTCTGTGTAAAGTGCAAAAAACTGGACAATCTCTGGCAAAGTGTAAATATTCTGGGCCCCACCTTCTCTTCAACAACAACTCTCCCTAGCTAGTAGAGCTTTTAATACTAATATTGGGGAAAATCGATTTTTGAAAATAAATCATACAATACATATTATCATTGATGAGACATATTTATAAGTTAACGCATAATCCCTCTTTGGCAAAATCAACTGGGGGCTTACAGGACCATGAACAATTATCCAGGAAATGTTGAGCAATAAGAAAGAACTTATATGTTTATATGCTCTGTGCAATTCATTTCTGTCTCTCTGTGTTCACAGATAACACACATACTCACCGATAATATTCACAATTCAGCATGCACATTCCCATGTGGTCAGCGACAGTTGTGGGTGGTTCCCAATTTTTTTTCTACTTTAAATTATTTAATTGGGTTGGGGAGATTTTAACCTATTTAATAAATTATCATTATTTTCTTTATACATATTTGATTGAACTTAAGTGCAGATATGCCCAGTGGGTATGTGAGCCATCCCAAGTCTGTTTGTGCTAGAGGACTGTGATAAAACTTAATACACTCAATTGTGAGAAGTTTTCCTAGTAGGATCAACATTCAATCTTTAATAAGATCTTTTCCAAACAAGATCGAAGAACTTGCTCTTAGGAATATACTTGCCTCAAGAGTGCAGTACTTACTGTATGCATATACAGGTATGGGATCCAGAAACCTGTTATCTAGAAAGCTCCGAATTACAGAAAGACTATCTCACATAGACTCCATTTTAATCAAACAATTTAATTTTTTCCTTTTTCTCTTTAATAATAAACTTCATCCCAAATAAGATATAAAAATAATCCTTATTGGTGGCAAAATAATCCTATGGAGTTTATTTAATGTTTAAATGATTTTATGTACACTTAAGTTATGGAGACCCAAATTATGGAAAGATCCCTTATCTGGAAAACCCAAGGTCCCCTAGCATTCTGGATAAGAGGTCTTATACCTGTGCAGTGTTTTAACCATACCAAAGCACAAGTATATTGTTACATTTCTATGCTATCCCAGCACTACTGCAACAAAAAAGACCATCAGTTGCATACAGTACTGGTTATACACACAGCAAATTTAAAAAATGTATATAAACAAAAACAGGCCACTGATGTAAATTTCAGAGTAAAAGGAAATCTTCAGATAAAGGACATGAAAAATGTAGACGTAAGCATTTACATTATGTCAAAGAGGCACACAGTTGTCATGTCTGTATTGTATAATATTTAAGATGAGGAACACTGATTAAATTGTAGCTAATTCTTTTACATGCATTGATAAAAATGTATTCTTAGTAAAGTCAGAGGAAAGGTTTTCAAGGTTGACAAATACGGCGATATAGGTCAGCTGTCAGGATGGATTGAACACTAGGGGTCTGAAGGACTTTGAACCTATCAAAGCATGCTCCATGATTTTTCTTTCATAAAGTGCAGTTCTTCGACTAACTGTTCCCATCTCTGGAGTATAAAAATAACTGCCCATCAATATAATTCCCAATCAATAAGAAGTGCAAGTAAAGCTTCTTAGGTGTCTTATTGTGTGGCTCAGCGCACTTCTATGTGCCTTTCAAACATGAAAGGGTAGTCGAACACTGGTGGCTTAGTCAGAGCAGTGTTATCCTTTTACTCTTTTCCAAAGAACATGAAGAGAATAAACTAAATCAATACTTAGGTTTTACAATCACAAGTAACAGTTATCTAGATCTACATTTCAGTCAGTGGTTTCAAGCCCTTTCTTCATACCATGTGAGGCAAGGAAACCAGCTGGGCTGTGACTCTCAAATATGACATTACAGCAGGAAAAGCTTTCAGTCTTTCAAGTTTATTGATTACAATACAGGCACTCTGCCCTGGAATACGGGAACTTGTAGTCAAAGTTGAAGATGCACTAAATGTTAAGGGATCGAGGGGAAGGTTTTGTTCTCTTGTTTTGCTGAATTAAGAAGCTGTTCAACTAATGGATTACATACGGCCTGCTTGACCACTCTCCAGCTTTCATTGTTATCACTTAAACCAAGAAAAAAGAAAATGTGTAAATATATTCTTACCACATCGAAAAAATAGCAAGCACTGGATCTGAGCCTATATATATCATGAATGAAAGTATCTGCCTGTCAATCCTTCTATCTACTCATTGGGGTATATTGGGGTATATTTATTAAAGAGCGAAGAGCTCGCCACAGTCCTCTAAAGTGAAATTCCTCCACTCTTATTTCTATGGTATTTTTAAAGGCATATTTATCAAAAGGTGAACTGTACTAAACTACAACAGTTTTCATTAGACATTTCAGATCGCATAACACATTTTAGATGGTCATTTGAGTCAAAAGACATGAGCCGCTGGATTCATGTCTCTGGCAGTGTACTATCTGCAGTTTTATTGATTTGAAACTTGGTTCATAGTTTAAAAATGTGCCTCTATGCCGCCTAGGGTTATGGCACAAGACATTTTGAATGACAAGTTTTTTAATAGCCAAAACACTTTCCTAAAACACATATAGTGACTTCTACATGAACTACCTAAAACTCTACAATCACTAATGAGGTGAATGTTGTTTGAAAATAGGGCAGTTCACATTTAATAAGCACTCTCAGGTGGTTATCACAGAACTCAGTGATGTCAGGACTATTGGTGGTTTGGCACCATTTGGTTTGGCTACTAAAGAGCATGCAAAGTACCCAGATTTGCTCTGTGGGCCAGAGGTGTGCCACCACAGCCTAATAAATCAGAATAATTCTACATAAGACTGAACAAAGTATATAATAGCAGTTGCACCGCTGGCTTTAGTGAGCACAGCACGGAAAAAGTTTCTTGCAATAAGCAATATAAAACTTGGTCTTACCTGAGTTTCTTTTTGACACGAGCTTCACATCAGCACTTACTATTGAGCAGATCAAAAGAGCCATATATACTGGAGGCTTCATCTTTCACTGGATTTCCCAGAGTCTAAAATACATATAAATTGAAAAGCAAAGTAAAAATAAAATATTTTTTAGACCTAGGCAGACTCCTCCAATACTTTGTCATGTTAACCACTCTATATATCACTTTGACTTATCCCAGCAGGCAGCCAATTTAAATGGCAAAATAACAAAGTAAAAGAATATTCTTATAAAGCACCCGTTTTTACAATATCAAGCTAGAGCTTTATAAGGAAATCATCATGTACCACATTGCAACTCAACTCATTTTTGCAGAGAAGTGGAAGTTGCTGAAGTAATCTCTTTTTTTACTTTTTGTTCACACAATGCAATATCCACTCAGATGTTGTAAAATATGCTAATGCATATATCTTCCAGCTTCTATAATGTGCCATGGAATTGCAGGGAACACTTAACATTTACCTTTTTTTCAATAAGCAACTATTCAGGTAACAATCAGGCTCTAAAATGGCTGGTACTGGGAGGTGAGTTAGTCTCATAAATTTGTACTTGAGACTGACTTATCAGGCTTCAGATCCAATATTTAAAAATGTCTCTTGCATTTTAAATATGATGGGAATGCCCCTAATTTTTTTTAGAACTGATCTATAAGGCAACATTCTTTTCTTCCTGTTTAGCAGTACTCAGGCTGAAGACCCAGGCAAACAGCACATTTTATAGATATTAATGGGAGATGCACATACTTGGTCACAGCACAGTGGAAAAGGCTTAGTGGCACAGGCTTAAAGCAGGGGGTATAAACCCAAACATAATGTTTTGCCTAATGAAAGAAAATATAAATATAAGCAACTTTACCATACCAACACATGTTTATTAAATATTTTCAAAAATGTTATGTTACTTGGTGTCTGTTCCCATACCTCCCAACATTTGAAAAATGTGAAGGGGGACTAAAAAAAATAGAGTGCATAGCACAGCCAATGATTTTTGACCACACCCATTTTTGCAACAACACCCCCTAAATACTACTTCCATTTTACAAAATTTGGCAGGGTATTAAAAGTTTGAACACATTTCTTGGGGTTTTGTTTTATGTTATTACAGTTTTGCTAATGAATATGAAATTGCCCTTTAAGCTGTGAGTCTCAGTTCCCCCAAGAGACCTGTTTAGCTCATTAGTTACAATTGTATCTAAGTGCAGGTGTAGCTTGTTAACTTTTCTGGGCTCTCTACCAAAAGCTACTTTTTTAATTAAGTCTGATAAACATTGTATCTACAGTAAGTGCATGTGTATCTTGCTGAGTTCCTGGGTTCTCTGTCAAAAGCTACTTTTTTTTAATTAAGTTTGCAAAACACTGCATCTTTTTTAGCATTCAGTGCAGGAGATCAAAGGGAAATGAGGGACTTTTCAGTAAGAATCTGGGACTGTGTGCTGAACTGTTAAAATCGGGACTGTCCTGCGAAAATCGGGACAGTTGGGAGGTATGCATTCCTTCTGAAAGAGTCAAAACCAACAGTGCAGAGAATAGTAGGAACTTTTAATGCTAATTACATTCACAAATACCTTTAAAGCCACTGCATGCTGCAAATTTCTTAAGAATTATATTTTTGTTTTATGAGCAAATTTTTATTTTGGGGTTTATGACCTCATTAAGCATTCTCTAGCCTGCCAGCTACTGCAGGTATGGTTTCCTGCAGGATGTCTATCTGTTTGATCATTATTGGAGTTCTGAACCCATCATACAGTTGTTCAAATTTGTATTTATGTTTGTAAAGAAAGGATCTGAATAGAACAATAAGTTATAAAAAGTGAAAATAACAATAAAATATAAAAATAAAATTGTAGCCTCACAAAGGAACAGTTTTTTGGCTACTGGGGTCAGTGACCCCCATTTGCAAGCTGGAAAGAGTCAGAAGAAGGCGGCAAATAATTCATAAATGATTAAAAAATAAATAATGAAGACTAATTATTGTTCCAATTTGTATTTCTATTTGTAAAGTTGTTTCCAGTGGATGTGATCAATATCAATAAGAGATAGCTAATTAATTCCCTTTCTTAGTGCATTTACGCCTTCTGGAACGATGGATCAGTTGAATGGATTGTCAGAGATCAATCATTGCATTGATAAATACCAATGAATAACTGATTATTCAATAATGTTCAATGGTAAATCTGCCCCAGTGTTGGATTTATATCTGGCACTGCTCTCAGCATGCCCTCCCTTGCCCACTCCCCTCTCCTACCCAGTTAGCGCATGTGCAATAATCTAGGCATATGCATGGATTGGAATGGAGAGAGGTATACCCCTAACCCACTCTGCTCTTCTGACGAATTCTAAAGCACATATCTAGTGGCAAAAAGACAATGAAAGAACATTCTTGAAATATATATAGACCCCCCCCCCCCCACAAGCTACCGACCTAGGCACAATCCCATGGGTGCCTAAATAGAAAATAAGTACCTGATGAAACACTTGGGATAATCAGTGCTTAGTTCTTTAAAGGAGAAGAAAATGTAAAAACTAAGTAAGCTTTATCAGAATAGTCTATGTAAATACAGCCATAAGCACTTACAGTAATTCTGCAGAAAAGAATACTATCAAACACAGGATTTCTTATCTCTTTTTTTGTTAACATGATGTTCCAGTGTCTGAATTCCTCTCTCAGAAACATCCTTAATTCCTGTGTCCAGAGTCTGTGCAATTCTCTTCTGTCTCCCCCTCACTCCCCCCTCCCTTAGGAATGTGTGATATGAGCAACAACTTAAAGGAACAGTAACACCAAAAAATAAAAGAGCTTTAAAGTAATAAAAATATAATGCACTGTTGCCCTGCACTGGTAAAACTGGTGTGTTTGCTACAGTAACACTACTATAATTGATATAATAAGCTGCTGTGTAGCCACGGGGGCAGCCATTCAAGCTAGAAAAAAGGAGAAAAGCCACAGGTTACATAGCAGCAGCACATTACATTTTAGTTACTTTTATACACTTTCATTTTTTGGTGTTACTGTTCCTTTAAAATGGCAGCTGCTATCTTGAGCAAATGGAGAAAGCTTCAAAAGCTGTTTTCTCAGGTATGGTAATGGTTTCTGCAGAATACATATATTGTTCTAGGTGGCACTAATGTGGCAAATCTATTGGCAGAAAATTGCCAAAATGACTTTCCTTCTCCTGTAAAGGGGTTGGTCACCCCTTGTTAGTGTGATGTAAAGCGTAATTGGTCTTCATTTTTTATTATTTGTAGTTTTTTAAGTATTTCACTTTCCAGCACCTCCCTAGTTTGGAGTTTCAGTAGCTATTTGGTTGCTAGGGACCAAATTACCTTAGCAACCAGGGAGAGGTTTGAATGAGAGATTGGTATTTGAATAAGATACTACCTGAATAGAAAAATATATTATAAAGTAACAAAAACAATAAAACTGTAGCCTCACAGAGCAATGGGTTTTTGGCTGCTTGGGTCAGTGACCCCAATTTGTAAGATGGAAAGAGAATAAAAAGAAGGGGCCAATTCACTAAAGGCCGAAAAAACTGGAGGATGCATCACTCTAGGACGATCACATATTTGAAAAAATCTGACTGCAGACTCCATCTTGTCACCACAGACAATCACCAGCTGCAGTTTTGTTTAGTAATGCCTACTCCTGGAAATCGTTTCAACATTAATTATCGCCATTATGCTTTTAACGCTTCAAATAGTCTGTGAATTATGTGTTAGTATTATTTCTATTAGATAATTACCGCAATGCAATGGAAATAACGCTTTGCGATAATCAGAATTTTTGCGAATGCGATATGAGCAGTAACGCATGCAAAATGACTTCGATGAATCTGTACTTAAATATCGAACACTTTTTAACGCATAAAACTATGCGTTAAGCGTTAACAACCTTTAGTGAATCAGCCCCAAAGTCTATTAAAAATAAATAATTAAGACCAACTGAAAAGTTGCTTAAACTGAACTGAAAAGTTGGGCATTCTATAACATACTGAAAGAAAACATAAAGGTGAACCACCCATTTAACTATGAATTTTGGGCTCTATGATCCCTTTCAGATGAAAGGTGCCTGCAGTTAGAGGGGAATCCTTTCACAATAAGAAACACCATTATATTTTACCCTTTATTAGATTGGGGTTGCAGCCATTATGACATTGTTTAAACAAAGTGCAAAGGATATGCAAATGGTTTTACAAATTACATGTAAGTTACTGGTAATGAGAGAATTAATATTCATCGAATTTGAACCTTTCCCTGCAGTATCAAATCCAGGAGGGCCATTTCAACAAGACAGTTAAAAAAAAGCATAATTGAACCAAATTTTTGACAGATAATTGCAACGACGAGGCGATGCACGAATAGGTTTTCAAGAGGCGCTGCTGAAATGACTTTGCCCATTCCGCTCTCTAAACTTATTAATGCAGGGAAAGATCTCTCCTCCTGGTTTTCCCTCACAGATATATTTTTATGAACAAAGACATTGCATACAATTAAAACTAGAGGGGCAATTACAAAAAGGATCTGACATCTACATTTAATAGTAATAAAATACAATGTGTTCTGTGTGTAATAAAACCCCAGCGGGGCGTTCAGTTGAAATTGCTCCACATAACACTTTTACAGTACAAGTGGAAAGTAGCTGAAAAGACTTTTATGGCTAATTTAGAGGGAGTGACTCATTTTTCCTTTGACCGTGTTAAACACCAATAATCTAACTGCAACAACGGATTTAATAGATGCCATTAGCAGCCTGTTTAATGATGAGTAAAGGGTACAATAAATATAAATCTATATTTACTCTGTGACTGCAATGAATATATTAGGGAACTGTAGTTTAAATAAAAGATTTCTCAAATTCTGACAATTAAAGAAACTTGCACATAATAAAGAATGCTCTTCTGAGCTCTGCATGAGATATTAACACTATCT
Source organism: Xenopus tropicalis (assembly GCF_000004195.4). Classification (NCBI taxonomy): domain Eukaryota; kingdom Metazoa; phylum Chordata; class Amphibia; order Anura; family Pipidae; genus Xenopus; species Xenopus tropicalis. Next base: position 59,297,892 of record NC_030684.2, read on the forward strand.
TCTAGGCATGGGACACATGTTGTTGTTGAACTACAGCAAATAACTCCCTCATCACCCATCTCCCAGCAACCACATGTTTTCAGTTGTATTATGGGAGCTGCAGTTAAACAGCACATGGAGGACTGGTGTTTGTCCGTGCATATTCTTTTCATTCTGTTCTGAGGAGCCTAGATATTCTGTTCCATACCTGATACATTCTATCTGTTCTACAGCCCACAATGTAACCACTCAGGACCCCCTCTATATGACCCATTTTACATATCCTATGAAGGCACTTGCATACATATGCACACTTCAATCCTGCACTCTCTTAAGGAAATGTATTCAGGAACCAATCAACAATTAGCTCTAATGCATGTAAATTAATGACAGCAAACGTATGATTTGTTTTGTTACTATAGTCTACTAGCCCGGGATAGTCATTCTCAACCTTTTAAGCATTTTCCCATATATAAATAAAATGTGATATTGTGTACATTCTAAATTCTAATTTCTTCTACAGCCATGGGATGCATTATCCAGAAACCTGTTATCCAAAAAGCTCCAAATTACAGGAAGGCTTATTCCCAAAGACTCAATTGTAAACAAATAATTAATTTTCTTAACAAATATTTCCTTTTTCTGTTATAATAAAACAGTACTTTGTATTTAACCCTAAAATATAATTTATCTTTATTGTAGGCAAAACAATCCTATTTTGTTTAATTAATGTTTAAATGATTTTTAGCAGACTTAAGGAATGGATATCCAAACTATAAAACAATCCTATATATGGTCCCAAGCATTCTGGATAACAGGTCCTATACATGTACTTCTGTATATAAACTTTAAACTATTTAACATATTTTCTTATGCTGTTTACCCACTGTTTATCCATTTATTCTATTCTGCACAATACTGTATTCTACTTCATAATTCTCATATTTATTATAATTATGTATTACTTTATCTACTAATTGCGCAACTGTCCTGGAAAAATAGTTGTGCTGATGATACAGTGCATGATATTACATGACAGTAGCTTACTGTATTTGCACCTTAAAGGATGCCTCTGTTACACCTAAAGGTACAAGAAGTAGTAGATGCACTGCAATGGTTTTCAGTCATATAAACCTACTTTGCTTATCTATTACTGCTGCTGGTAAATCAAGGGTTGGATAAACTCAAATAGAATCTATTAGGCAGAAGGCTGAAAATTTTAGAAACACCATTTACCATAGTGTCTTATTTAAATAGATAATTCTTTAACATACTTTTTCTAACCAAAAAAGACAGTATCTTGTACTTGATAGGGATTATTTACCTTCCCTGTCAGCACTAGAACATATCCCTTTGTCCTCCCCTACAGCTTCCCACCACCTACCCCTCATAAATTGAGCGCTCAATCCAAGAGGCATGCCATAGGCTGCAGTGGGCAATGTGCAAAAAAACCTCTTATTCAGAAATCCCAGGTCCCAAGCATTCTGGATAATAAATCCCCTACCTGTGCAACATGAGCTGTGTTCTTAATTGGTATGACTGAAAACCTCAAAGGTCTCAATGCAACATTAAAACAATTGCTATAGATGTCTCCCTACAAAACATGATGCTTCAGAGACACCATTGTCTTTTACACTGTTTTTGTCATGTAACCAGAACACAGTTGATTTATACCTAGTGGAAAACGCCACTGGCAGTACTTCACATGAGTAATGGATGAGGAGATTCCCCTCGCTATCAATCTAGGACAACCTTCTGACTTATCTCTGGTCACAAGGTCTTCTACACTTTATGTTGCTTTTTTTTAACCATGGCAGATAAGGAAGGATTTTAATGGAACATCAAATGCCTGGGTTTCCCTGTTTCATGAATGCATTTGAACAAAGTAAGCTTGAATCTATCTGTCTAGCAATATATCTATCCATCCATATATGAGCCATTTAAAAATAAATAGCTGTTGAGGAAAAATAAAACACAATGAGGAAGCTCCTTGGGTCCCTGCAAACACCAAGCAACTGGCCGTGATTTATTATGCCTTTTCCTTTCTACGTGTTCTTCACACCTTACTATAAATCTCTTGCGGCAAGAAACCTTTTAGTGCTGTAATATTTTGCAATACCCAACTGGGAACAATTAATGGAAGCTTACCAACCGTTACTTGCATTTGCAGTTGGGTAAGACTTTGCAGTATATGTAGATATCCCAATAACAAATGCTGATTTAGGCTATTCATGAATTCTGTTTTTTTCTGCAACATCATCATAGAATTTATATAATTAGACTGAAAAACAAATATATGCAGTAAACGGTAATAAGGCAGATCTAATTACATGTAGTAGATAAATTACAGTGTGTAATGAATAACTGTGTATAAGTGTAGTTATTTTATTACACAGTAAATGGGTGAATTCAAACTTAACAGTTTTTACGAACTTTTGAACTATGCATTCACAAAACAAAAAAATAAAGCATATTTAAAACAACTACTAACCATAAATAAGGAAAATGTAAAAAAAGTTTTAATAGAAAGGTTTATGTAAATACAGCCATAACAGTCACAGAAAAGCTGCACTAAGTCCTCTACCAAAAGAAACACAGGATTTAATGTCTTCTTTTGTGTAAACATGTTCTTCCTCTCTCAGAAAAATCCTTCATTCCGTGGGCCAGAGTCCGCACAGCTCTCTCCTCTCTGCCGTCTCCTCCTCCCCCCTTCTTAAAGAATTCATAAGAATTCACTCCCCCTCCCATCAGAATGTGTGATCTATGTTACCAACAGCTAAAGCTGCAGCAGGAATCTGCAGAGACCAAGCTAAAATGGCAGCTGCTATCTTAAAGAAGAAGGAAATGTAAAAACTAAGTAAGCTTTATCAGAAAGGTTTATGTAAATACAGTTATAAGCACTCACAGAAAAGCTGTGATAGAGAGTCCTCTATCAAAAGAAACACAGGATGCCTTTTTTGTGTAAACATCTACTTTGGTATGAGACTTTGGTATGCACAGCTCTCACCTCTCTCCCTTCTCCTGTTCACCCCTCCCACAAGAATGCATAAGAACTTCCTCCCCCTTCCCATTAGAATATGTGATTTCAGCTACTGGCTAAAGCTGCAGCAGGAAGCTACTGACACCCCACTAAAATGGCACCTGTAATCTTAAACAAATGGAGGGAGCTTCTAGGGCTCTTTACCCAAGTATTTTAATGCTTTCTGCAGAATAAATATAGTGTTCTAGTTTGCAATTATGTGGCTAATCTATTGGCAGTAAATTGCCAAAATGACTTTCCTTCTCCTTTAAACAAAGGGAGGGAGTTTCTAGGGCTGTTTACTCAGGTATGCTAATGCTTTCTGCAGAATAAATATAGCTTTCTAGGTGGCACTAATGTGGCGAATCTAATGGCAGTAAAATGCCAAAATGACTTCTCCTTTAAAGGACAAGGAAAGGTTGATATAAATTAAAAGTAAGTCTAAAGGCATTCTTCTTAAGTACTTACTGCATATCTAAATTCCCAGATCCCTGCTTGATTCTCTGAGATATGGTGCTGGCAGCCTACAGCAGTGTGAAGACTACAGTGACATCACTGAATTCTCTCTCCCCTTCCTGTAGGTGCCAGCGGCAGCCTTCCTATTCTCTGAGCATGTGTGTAACTTGATCCTGTCTCCTGTTCTGAGCTACACATGCCCACCAGCCAATCAGAAGCGGATCTGGCAGAGGGGAGGGGGGAGGGAATGAAACACATGTGCAGTATGAATCAAGGAGGGAAAGGAAGGGAGAATACCTTTTTAGAGATGGCTGCCTGTTCAAGAAAACAGAAAATGTGAAGTAAGTGTGACTGCGTAAATATTTGATTAGGTGAGCCAAAAGTGTGGCGTTTTTACTAAACAATACTATTGGGCAGTATGCTTTTTAAATTTTGACTTGCATTCTCCTTTAATGTTATACCACTATACCTAGTTACTTTAAAGAAATGTTATATTGACCATTGATGCATTTTTAAAGTAATAAAACACATGGCTTTCTGTGAATAAAAACATGTCTAGTCTGTTCCTATTTCTGAGAGATGTATATGATCGATGATGAAATGATTGCTTGATAAACCTGAACAAGCATTCTACCACATTTCTATTGTGGGACAGAAGTACCCCGATTGGTCCAGGAGTGTTATGGGTATCTTATAACCTACACAAGGATGTTGCTTGAAAGCCTGAGGCATGAGGTTTCAGTAAAGAGAAGTCAAGACCAAAGTGAAGTTCAAGGAAAGGGTCATTATGAGCGAGGTTTTGCAGTCAGATGACACAATAGCTATTTTCATATCACAGTCTAATTTGAGTCTAAATAGTAAGAGCAACTGCACTCCATGTTTATCATGTGTGGTTCCCCAGACAACACAGGCCAGACTGTAGGGCCTCCAGTGGGCAAGACCCAGGATAGTGTGAATTTCCTTGGAGGTAAACTTTGAGATCCTGGAATGCTGGGGATGAACACCAAAGAAACTACAGTAATATGATGGCTCTGGTATGACTATTAAGTGTACAATGCGTCAAATTTTGTTCTTGAATATAACAAGTGACTAGATTACCCTTATATAAGCGACATGTTCTATACTGACTATGTAGCCTTACACAAATAACATGGCGTTGGTACAACATGCTGAAATGGTCCAAGTAGTAGAGCCAATAGACAAGACCAACCATATTCTGAGGATTTGTTCTTAATTTTGGTTCCTAGATTGGCTAAACGGTGCCATGCAAATGATCAGTTGTCCAATATTCCTTCTTTGGGGCTCCAGGATCATTTAGTAAATTCAAGAACTGGCTATAGACAGTTAATTTGGCCTATGAGCATATACTTGTGAAGATTCTCATTCATCCAGGTCATGGTATATCTGTAGTAATAAGTCAAATCAACTGTACTTTCTTTCAATTCAGAATGACTTGTACAATGATCTTCCTGGAATAAATACCCTAGAATGTTGCTCCAAGCTGCATAATCTGTTTATCATATCCAGCATGGGATCACCCAAAAGACCCAATCCGAAAGCATAATAAGAGTAACATTGTGTACGCAGTACAGTGCAGTGGGGAGTGCTCTGACTGGTCCTACATCTAAAGGAAAAAGGATACACATTTAAAGAGTGAAAAGTCACAACATCTATTGTCTGCCACGTACAATGCTGTTTTGGCACCTCTCCCTGGACGGTTTAATAACACCTCAAAGCTCCAATTATGCTAATACAATCAACACCTTACCTTCATGAGATCCCTGATCCCATGCTGGTTATGATAAACAGATTATGCTGATTGGAGCAACATTCCAGGGTATTTATTCCAGGAAGATCTTTGTACAAGTCTTTCTGAATTGAGAAAGCCAGTCGGATGACTAACAAAACGTCTTCAGGAAAAACACGGCAAGTCCAGTTGATTTGACTTACAGTATTACTACAGATATTGGCCAATGAGGTGGAAAGACCATACTGGCACACTTGCAATGTAGTTGTTTGGCACAAGTCTACCTTCAGGCGGCTAGCTGACCTTAAATGTTGGGAACAGCAAATGCAGGATAGCTTTTTACTGGGCAGTCCCCTATATATTTCTTACATAGCACTTAATCATGCAGATGTCTTGTTTAAATTATTAGTTAAATCAATAGAAAGATGTTTATCTCAACTGCAAGTTTTTAAGTTACATCTGAAATAGCTGCATTTTGCTGCTTTCACCTCTGCCTCAAGCACTAGTCAATACAAGTTAGAGAAGAAAAGGAAACAAATAGCACAAAAAGATGCCTAAGTGTTTCCTTTTTACTAACAGATGTTTTGTGGTTTACAAAGAAAGGTAAGGAATATAAGAGAGGTCTTTTCTTTCACTAAAAAGTGTCTTTATGTATTCCGAATATTGATGTTCAGACTTCAGGCAGATTTCCAATTATCAAATGAGAACACCTGGTACAGATCTCAGAGCCATTTATGTACCCAAACCTCAAACACTGCATCCCTACCACACTGTTATCTAGCTACATCAGCATGGCCATCTGCTTTAGTTACAGTGTTCTAAGCCACACTTCTGGTTTCATACAGAAAGATTAGCCATGGTCATATAGAAAGAACAATATAACACAAAGGAAACCGCTTACACCTATGAAAAAGGTATGGTTAAAGTCTTTAAAGACTGTACATTGTCCCCAGTTTGATTAATGGACATAGGTGCTCTGCTTTCATTAATATTTCAGCACACAGAAAAAGCAACAGACATTTCAACACAACATGAAACAAACAGCACCAAAGGATGAATATTAGGGCTAATTTACAACCACATGTGCAGTGTGCAAAGTGCAATTTCGGCAAAAGTCTCCATCTTTTAAAGCCTACACAACATCTCATCTTTAATAATACATAAACTGCAGTTGTTCATATATGCAAATATTTACTCAACTTTATATTGGGGTCCTATCCACAAATATCTCTTCTACTCAAAATTCTGCATTTGTGTATTATTCTGAAACAACAAATATTACACAATAATATATTAATGTGGTCTGTGGCCAAATGAAGCCAGACACCTGCCAGTCCAACATCTTATTTCCAAACCAAGGGGAGATAGTATGAAGTTGGTCCTACCTTTGCTGCTTTAACAGTCTCTACTCTTCTGGAAAGGCTTTACATCAGATTTCAGACCATTACTCTTGGGATACGTTTCTATTCAGCCACAAGAGAATTAGAGGATGGGAACTAATGTTGGGGATCAAGTCTAGTCCACAGTCAGGGTTCCAATTTAACCCAAACCGAGGCTGCAGCATCAGACTCCAGATGATAAAATGCAATATATCATTACAGAGGACACATTTCCACTGCTCTACAGTCCAATGGCAGTGACCGGGGGTGGATTAAATCAACTGTAGGACTGTGCCTTGCCCCTCCCATGCCCTGTACTTTCTCTGCCAACCCTTGCTCCTTCAACTCCACCCAAGTCTCTCTCACATCTGATGCCACTGGGCCCCCTGGTGCTTTGGCCCTAGGCAACCACCCTTATAGCACTTTTGGGGGTCGCTGGCATTGACTTTTACACTGCTGGAGTCAACATTTGGCATTGCACTTTATGATGTTAGGGATGTTTACCTCTGATGACACATAACAACCCCTTATGACAAGTCATTTGTAAAATCTGTGTTTAGTTTGTAATTTTTGGCCCTAAAGCATTAGTGTATTAATATCAATAAAAATAAATATCAACCAGTTTTCAGCTACCTGGAAAAACATATGCAATACTTAGCGATGCTTTTATAGAATGCTAAACTATTTAAGAATTTTTTTTCCAGTTTTAGGGGAAGGCAAAGAGTTCATTGTCCCTGGGACAAAAAAATAATATGTATACGCTTCTCGGATACCCTTATAAACAGTTATTTCTTAATATAAACAAAACCATGTTACAATGATTAATATTACACCACCACAGACTTACCTGAGCAGTTTGAATAAGTTAAACATATTATGCATATAACTTTTGTGTTGCTCTAATGCTAGTTTTTAGTAAAGAGTTAAAATATTTTTGCTGAAGATATTTATGTTTAACAAGATGCATAGTTGTATATATTTTATTTAGGCACTAAACAAGCAAAACACAGCAGGAGAGAGGAACTAGCTGATTATGCTATGCAATTCCTGTTTAAATTTGTATTTTTCTTTGCATTCCCATGATTTTGTTAATAATTGTGCATTTGTCTTTTTTTTAAGCTGGCTGGAAATTGTTTGATTTGTAATTAACATCATTCTTGTGAATATGTGTCTGTCAACAGCAGTATCTGTACAGGTATTTTACAATCCTTTTTTAAATAAAATTCCCTTATATGTCTGCCGTACATGTAGATTTTTAGGGTTAGATCCCATCCCTTATGATGACATTTGGGACCCCCCTGAAGTTTGAACTGTTGCTTAATTGTATTACTTTTTGCTTTGGGAATATGGGTCCCATGGCCCACAAACTGGATTCAGTTTCATGTTATTGCCTCTTAGGGAGACATAAAAATGTCTCATTTTCTTCTGGCTTTTGTTGATTTTACTTTGCTTAGAATTCCCAACAGCTGGCAACCAAGGACCTAGCCATGGACAGCATATTTGCTATTTATATCCAATTATGCTTATTGGCTTCTTTATTCCAAAACTAGATACTTTGGATTAATTACCTTCATTGCTATTTTCTAATACACTTATAATATAGTAGCTTTTCCGAAATTTGGATAATTTACATTTGCCCATCCCATTGAAATAAGAAACTCATAGCAGACACACATAAAGAAGTAATCAGAGTGAGAGCAGAGGTATACGAATACATGATACAAAAATAGAGTGCACATGAAAAAATTTAAATACCAGTGGGCACAAATGAAAATAAATAAAAAAAAAAACATTGTGGTGGAGGAAATGCTATTGTTGCCTTTCTGTTACACAATATAGCATCAATTAAAAAAGATTCAGTTTTGATACAAAAAAGGGGGTGACCAAAGGCAGGGTGCAATACAGGGGCAGATAAATCTTTCTGCAATAAAAAAGATTAGCTTTTGTGCAATGCTGGGCAGATCACTCATTCATATATATTTAGAGGTTAATGGGACTAATCTTCACTAGCACCCTAAGTTCCCAGAAAGCACTTCTCATCCAATTCTGGCCTGGAAAACTGCTCACCGCTAAAAAGTAGCTAAGCAGGTAGGCCAGAAGATGGGATAAAAATGCAACAGCGCAATCTGGAGATTAGGGCTGGAAGCTATGAGGTGAGAGGAAGAGAAGAGTGTTCACCAAGAAAGTCAAACTAAAGATCTCTACCTGTAGAACACCAGGGACAGGCAGCAGCAGACATTCACAGAGCCACGTTATCATACACATAAAAATAGACTGAAAAAATAACTAATGCATAGTTACTGTGTTTGTAAACAAAGACTACATGTCGTTAAAAACTTTTTTTATTTTGAATATCATGGATCTCATTTTGTGCTAAACAGACCATCTCTAAATACCTTTTAAGAGGACTCAGTCTAACAGTCTGATCTAATTCCCTGCTGCTTTCTCACACTTACACAGAATAATTATTATTGAAATGTGCGTAATATAGCTTAATAATTAGCAAAAACTTCATGCATAATATTAGATCTGCATGTTGATGGGCAGATGTTGCTATGACTACTCCACTTGGAGACTTCCCAAATGTATTTCTGGAACTTCTGAAAACTAAATATTAGAGAGGTTTCTTAAAGTAAATGTAAAATACTAGTTGATGCTACTGAAGGATAGTAGAAAATTTATAATCACAGATTAATAAATGGTCAAGATGGCTCTTTCTGCTGTTAATGACCTCAGCAGAATATTTATAATATATCCAGAATCAGTTCCAACTAGGAGTGCATTGGCTCCATTGCCATGCACACGGATGCACTGGAAGTGATGCCTTGCAGTAGCTTCAGAGCAGAGAGCAGTCGAAAGCAAATCTCCACAGATTTCTCCAGCACTTCTGTTTATAATTTACCAGTACACTGACACAAACATATTCTATTGTTTTTGAAAGTGCTTTATTATGTTCCATCACATACAAGCTACTCAGAAATGCCAAGAAAGAATTCAGAACACAGATCAAAGAAAAACTGCTTACCCTGTCTGCTGAAAAGAAGCAAATACAATGCAACGTAACAGACTTTCTATTACGTAATTAATTCCATGCCATTAAGCAGAGAATGATCCAGTCCTGGATATTTTAAAACCCAGTTTCTCTTCGCTCTAATGGAAGCATGAAATAAGGTCTCACAAATGCCCAAACTGGACTATTATTTCCCTAATGACAAAGAGGTAGTTGGAAATGAATATATGAAAACCTTTATAGTTTGTTTATTTCTGTGAGTGAAGTACAATATACTTTAGATATAGATCTAAAGATTAGGAATAAGGAATGGAGACATTATGGAAGCCTGGAGCTGTCCAGAGTCCTCAAGGGCTGCAATAAAGCAGTGGATAATGAGCTCACAGTGGATCTTGAGAGTAATTCTAAAATGCAGTTCTTTTAAAATCAGCTCCTCAACACCAAACATGCATTTCTCATTTTATTCACATAAGATCCACGAGTTCTAGTGTTATGTAAGTCAGTCCCAGGTACATGCTGTCTCCTAGCAGGAATCATTTTCTAAATCCCTATATATAAGATATAAATGCTAAATCTAATGTAATGGTTGGCTTTAGGTTGATTGCAGCTAGTTAAAATGTCATTTGTTTGTATAGTAGTAAGAACTGGGCGTGAATACTGCCATGATAAAAACATGAAGATACAATTACTCCTTTTTTTCAAATATCTAGACAAAATGGGGGAAACTAAAACATCACACCCTATTAGTCCATTCAGCAGAGCCATGATTATGTTTTAATGTATTTATTTTGCAGCAATGCAAATGCATGTGTAGGGCTTTCCATGCTAGTATTTATATATATATATTGTTCCTCTGTGTGTGTGAGATCATATTTGTGTATACATTGAATTTCTTTGTGTGCATATAAATGTGCATACGGGAGTGTATGGCAATTGGTCTGTGTGTATAAAGGCCTATCTAAATAGTTATTTTCTGTGTGCACACGTGTAGGAGTGTACAATCGTGTTTTGGGTGCATGTAGTGATTTACTGTTATTTTGAGAATGCTGATTTATTTAGTCATATATAAGATAAATTAAAAAGCATCTTTGTATGCAAGACCAGTTTTATGCTTTCTGTTGGTGCTGAAAACTGATCAATGTTTTCATATCACACTCATTTCATAAAATACATTCCGTTAATGAGAGAATGCCATTTAATTTTTCCCAAGGGAGTTTTTCCCCTGCCCCATCCATCCCCCTCCTCCTTACAGCTATAAAACATAAAACACCTGTGAGTCATTCGATATATGCTCTTTTCTTGTTCTTCTCTTTTTAGGCAGGAAAATGCTTAGGTAATCAGATCACAGAAGAGGTCTGTGTACCTCAGACTGGGCAGAAGGCCCCATCTGGTTATTGACCCCTAATGTTATTGCTTATACCCTTACATTTTTTAAATGGGGGAGCACATTTCTTTCATAGAAAACACAAGAATCAATAAAATATGACAAGCATCATCACTAGTTAACTTGTGACATCACTACACGCTGTTTATTTCACAGCATATACTTGAGTAGTTTATATTTAATATATTCAATTCACTGTCAGCTACATCATCTTTTGTGTTGAGCACAAACTGTATAATAAAAATAGCATTATAAGTCACTACAATGCAATTATCAGGTAGTTGCATTTATCAGCTAAGCCAGTCCAGCTATAAACATGCCATTAGACTAAATTGTAGAAGACAAATTGTTAAAGAAGGAAGGTAGCCCATATTAGCAAAGTCATTCCTGTCAGATTTCATTAAGTGTAAATTTGATCAGAATGCTACCTTGGGCTATATGACTTTAATAAATCATGTACAGCAGGACTAAATAAACAGCATACATGTGAAGGGGTTGAAAATAGAATCATCAGTTCTCAAGCTTTTCCTCAATTTTACAAGCAAGATACAGGACATTCTGCTATAATTTATCATTGATTTGATGACCTAAAAAGTCACTGTGACAAATGACTAGCCCTGGCTTCAGAGAAAAATAGAACACCGATTATCTTTTTTGAAAGATAAATTAGCATGTGATGGTGAGGGAGGAGCTTAGAGCTTCAATTCTCCAGCTTAGCACATGGTAAAATAATTTACAGATATATATGTGCTGTGCATAGTTGGTAAAGTAAGAAGATTTTAACTGCACCCACAGTTAAAAGTTTCAGTAGCTCAATGCGGTGCAGAATTTAAATAAGAGTAATAAGAGCAACAGTGAATTCATTTTTCTTATTCCTACTGTGGGGTTTTGTTAAGGTGCTTCCCAATCAACCCTAAATAAGGACAAAGGTCTAGCACGAGTATTTCTTTTGGGTAACATCAATAATAGGGTGTTCGTGGCTATTGTTATTGTATAGTTTGCAAAAAAATGTAATTTTCATAAGAGTACAGGTATGGGATTTATTATCCGGAAACCCGTTATCCAGAAAGCTCCGAATTACGGCAAGCCCATCTCCCATAGACTCCATTTGAATCAAATAATTTAGATTCTTAAAATTGATTTTCTTTTTCTCTGTAACAATAAAACAGTACCTTATATTTGATCCCAACTAAGATATAATTAATCCTTATTCGGAGCCATGAAAAAAGCCCCCCCCCCCAGCAATGCCATACAAAATAAGGCACTAGTTTGTTTATAAAATATTAATAAGACATTATAGCTGAAACATTCATAAACTGTTAGGAGAGTGGACTAACATCTCCTCTCTAAAACAAATCTATGAATGGAACTGTCCATGGTGCTATAAACTTCAGTCTCCATGAACTAAATGATTCATTCCCTCCCAAGCCACACACGGTGCTGATATGCTTGATGATATTCTATGTGTACTAGAAGAAATAGGGGCCCTCAGCATGCATTCTAAAGAAACTATTGTGTTATCAACTCAGAAATAACAAGCTTTCAACTGTTTACATATACTTCAAAAGCAATGTAAGTGTAAATGGCAGCTGTCATTTTAAATACAAATTAGGCTGTTTGCTTTCTGTTTTACTTCACTATAGATGAAGACAATTGTGGCTAATAAACCCTCTCCTTAAACTATAAACAAAAAGCCTCCCTTTGTGACAACAAAAAACATGCATATCTCATCAGAAAAACATTTCTTAGTTAATAAATATGAAGCTTAGTGCTTTGTACAGTTTTTACTTTGTCAGCAGTAGTGCCCATTGACCCCGCTGCAATAAGGTTGTAAGCCCCTGTAGGCAGGATCCCCTGCTCCTTAAATAATATTATGCCTGAGACTTATTCTTTGTCTCTATGTGTAATGTCACAAAATAGAATAAAGTAGCAATGACATGGTTTTTCTAATTGTTGAAAAGTTACAGTCAGAGTAAAGTTTCTTACTAAGTGAAATCTTATACTTCCCTACCTATCCTAAATATTTGAAATCCGTGTGTTTAACTGGGACCAGCCTTCCTTTCAACTTTCCCTTTCTATCAAATTAAATTCTTTCTATATATAACGTTCAATTCACATCAGTCAATCAAGGTTTGGGAGAAGAAGGGACTGTAATGTCAGTACAGACAAGCTTTGAGATACTGCCTTTACTTTTTAGAAAATGTAAACTAAACACTCTTTGGTTCTGTGTTTGCAGCTCCTCTTTCTAATCCACCAAAAATCACTTTCAAAAGGCCATTTTCTATCCCAGACTCATAAACAGTTGTGATATGGTCACTGCCAAATCTCCACTGTTACCTACTGGACTAGATGAACTAGCAAGGGTCATCATCGTATCTCCCCACAGCTATTCACCTCCTAACACTGACGTAGTGTAGCATAGTTTCAGTTTAGACTTACAATTAAATCTTTCTTTTCAACTTGACAAAAGAAGTTGAAAATCAAAAACATGACTTGATTAAATTATTCTACAAGCAATTCTTTCTTCCCTGTTTTATTTTTCATTAAGCAACGGTTTCACTAAAAATATAGCATAAATATAGAGATTTGAGGAGATTTGTTTGCTGATTGCAGGCTTGCAGCTAAGAATATGTTGACCTTTATTTTTATTTATTTAATGATTAATTTATTTATTCATTTGTATGAATACGGAAACAAAAATTTCCAGTCATGGTGCCAAGTACAGAAAAACTTGAATGAGTGTTCTGCAATTTACTTGATAAAAATGCAGATAATTATTTCCATAACACACTGTGAGCTCCCTCTAGTGTCCGACTATAAAAGTAACTGCTAGGTCAGTTACAGTCATCGATGGAATATTTTCTTTTCTTTCAGCAGAAAGATGGAAAATTCAGAACCTCTAGCAGAACAATATAATATGTGTTGAGGGTACTGTTTTGTTTAGAACCCATACCAGAACAAAAGTGCAGAGTGTACTGTTTTCTTATAATTAGTAGTAGTAGCACCACTGGATCTTTATTTCTACAGGACCAATATATATATATATATATATGGATGCAGAAATGCAGTATTGTGTTTTCTGTGGTTGTACTGACTTAACAATCTTTTTTAAATTTTTACATTCCATAGTGCATCAGATTTGATAACAGCAGCATTGCTATACGATATGAAGAGGGTCCCCATAGTAATTAATAATTAATCAAGTTAATTGAATTTATTTTACATATGTCTCAGCTATGTATGCCTATATAGAAAAACGTGTTTTGGTCACATTCCGTGTTCTCGCTTTGTAAATTTTGTATAATTTTTATAAATGGTTATAATTGTTATTGGTATTACTTGGCCAGTACACACATAACAGGGTGAATACCAAGTACCAGCTAGACCATGGAATATTTAAAATGTTATCACTAGAAAACAAAGTGGAAGTTTTACCTACTTTTTTATCCACTTTTATAGTTCTAAAGTAATAACTTTTTGTTCCAAAGTGGAATGTTACTAACGGCATTGGGAACTGTGTTTCTGAGACCGTAGGCTACGACCCTAGGTTGAGTACAATTACATTTTACAGGGGTTGTAATATATTTTTTGGGCTCAAAACAAAGTGATTTGACTAAACAGTATAACTTATATCAGAAGGGTATGCATGTTAGATAGGAACATGTATAAAAGAAGATTGTGTTACAAGCTACAGTCCAAATATAAGAATGCTGTTGATTTTCTTCCAAACCTTCTCCTGAGTAATGATTGTCTTTCCTATTCCCGCAAGAGCTGACTGATAATAATGCAAATAAATATATGAAAAAGGCTTTATGGGAAAATTGTCCTCCCATATCTATGCCCTTTGCTTATTTTTACTGCACTGTTAATTTGTACTGAGATTCTCAATTACATTCTGGTATTTGGCACTAAATGAAGGCCAGACAGAATGGAATCTGCAGCTCATCTCTGTGTAAATGTATTTATTACCTGCAGCAAGATAAGCATGGTGTTTCAGGGGCAATGACTGAATGAAGGGATGGTTTAAATGCAATTAAAGAAGGACAACTTCATTTATTTTTGAGTCCGATATCCCTTGCACCATTTCACAGTGTGAGCACTTGAAAAGGGTAACAGCCCTGCTAAATCTGTGGTGTTAATAGAAGCTAATTTAAAATCGGTGGACACTGACAGGACATAGATATTCCAGGGATTGTGGATGGATGCTGATCTTTAATTATATATTAATGTTTCAGTTGCACTAACGTTTCCTATGTTAGACTTCTGTTTCAGTGCCAATGCATCATACAACTAATGTATCATTGATTCCTGGCTCTATCTTACATGATGAACAGCTAATTAAACCAATTCAAAGGCGCCATGAGAGGATACAACAGTCAATAGATCCGTTTCACCAGTTCTACTGTTCAATTAATTTGTCCATGTTCCCTACTTGTTAAGGAGTAAAGCAGAACTACAGCAATCAATAACTGCCTGATTAATAACCTCAGCCGGACCATGAAGGAATCCCTTGCCACATGTAAACTCTGCATCGCCAGCAGGACCTAGCAGTGGCTGAATAGGAATGCACTATCCAGTGTAATTAAAAGTTCTTTTGCCAATGGAATAATAACAGTCACATACACTAATGATCTATTCTTTCCCCTTTGCCTCTCTCAGCTCTGTAATTGAGCAAGTAAGGGCCTATTTTCCAATTTATTTTTCTCTTTCCTTCACTTTAAGGGCATAAAGTAATCACACACCTACCACCTCTTTTATAACTCTCTTTAGCCTCATCATTTGTTAAATATGTATAAGGTTCAGTCCAGTGTTTGCTTTGCCTCACCAAACTTCTTAAGTCTTCCATTTCATTAAATAAGCTGAAGACCTCCCCAAGCAGCTGCATAATAAATATAACCAAGCCTTTCAGATAATGGCATGGGTAAATGATCCTGTGTTCAAAGCTTTTATAATGAATGTATATATCATTATACACATAAGTGTATAATCCAGGACCAACATTTTACATGATATCATAGATTTAATTGTTTTAATTGTTTTCAAGTTAAAATTATTATAATGACAATGTCCCTTTAATTTCTCCTATACTTTATCAGACTCTTATACTGTCTTCAATTACTATTGTGGTTTATAAGCTTGCCCTTTGTTTCTAATATGCTTGGGATTCAAAATTTACTCACCTAGATGAATGTTTTACTACCAATAGCAACAGATTTGTTATTTAATTTCCTTATGGCACTATACTGGATACCAAGGGTTACTGCACATTTTGCACAAGTCAATAACTGCACCTAGGAATAGAGTCAACGTGAATTGTGCTTCTGGCACACTTGCCTGTTTCCAGCTCAGATCAGATCACTTGCCACACAAAGCATGCCATTGATATGAATTGGGAAAGAGGCATGGTTGTTAAAGTAAAACAATAAATATTTCCAAAAAAAACATTTATTGTGGAGACTTTCATCTCCCAAGAAGGTGTGGCAAAAGACTTCACAGTCTGTTAGGCTTATTAATAAACTGGATACAATTTTCCTCAGTGCAGTAACCCATAGCAGCCAGTTATAAATCATCTTTCATCAGCTTGCTTAATGTGATACTGACACAAAAAACTACTTTCAAAATATTAATGTACATTAAAAGTTAGTTATAGGTCATGTTGATCATTGTCCACCAAAAGATTTGCTTTTGTAAGTAACTGTTATTTAAATTTCTAAACCTGTTTTGCCAACCTGACTCTCTCAAGCTGTCAGCTATAGCTTCTAATGCTAACGGGCTACAAATATGGCAGCCCCCTCATAGAGGAATATGGGGGGTCAGATAGCTATTTGAGAAAGCATCAGAAAGTACTTTTATGGCAATTATAAATAGCATGCAAGACAATGCCATGTTATAATAAAAAAAAACAGTTTAATTTCAGATGTCAGTATCTCTTTATGTTAAAGAAATGAAAGAAAATATCTAATTGGCTTTCATGGGTTTCTGCACTGAGGCAATTTTGCTTACAGTTAGTAAATGAGCCCAGAGTGCGCTAAGCAAGAGAATTTTTCAGGCATGCATTTGGGACATGCCACTGTGCATACTTACGAAAGATCTGCAAAGAATACATAAATCAGTAAGTAGAAGAGTAATTCCACTGTTGCTATAAATAATATAGAATTGCACGCACTGCTTATTATCAGTCGAGAGAAGAGTCCTTTGCACCGTCACATACTTACTAGATGAAGGTAGTTCAGACACTAGGATTGCTCAGAAACTGACATGCAAATTGTTTCCCTCTGCTGCTAAAATGAAGTCCATGTAATCTCATAAAGACTATGTACTATACTAACAGGTTTTTCAAGCTTACAGAAGTTGACCTATTCTAATATTCGACTGTATATAAAAATAAATAAGTTAGATGATGTGCCCAGAATGTTTTGGCATGTTTTAATAAACACATTTAGGGCTCATTTACAATTATAGGTATAGGATCTATTATCCAGAACACTGTTATTGAGAAAGATCGAAATTACGGGAAAGCCATCTCCCATAGTTAATAACATAATTAATATTTTTATAAATGTTTTCCTTTTTCTTTGTAATAATAAAACCTTGTAACGAATAGGATATAAATAATTCTTATTGGAGGCAAAATTATCCTGTTGGGTTTTATTAACATTTAAATGATTTTTTAGTAGACTTAAGATATGGAGATCCTAATTCTGGAATGGTCCCTTATCCAAAAAATGACATATAATCCAAATCCAAGTTAGAAAGCTACTTATGATAAGGAGCCCAAACTGGAATAGCAGACCCTGCAAACCAAATTGTGGCCCATGAGGGCTGAGTAAATGGGGATTAAAAACCCTATCCCTTCTATCTAAAATGACTATGTTGATTGTAAAAATTATTTTTAAATCGAATATATTTTTACAAGGTATTCCCTCTGATAATGTCTGAATTTGGCCAACAGATTTATAAAACTAACAGCAACCTAATTCCCAGTGGTGAATTTAATAGCACAAACTGTATTGTGCATGTTATCAATCAAGTCCTCCAAGAAGCCTCTACAGGCCACGGCAAATATGTCATACCAAAAAAGCATGGAAACACAGCATATCCCCCAGTGACCTCCACTCTAATTCATTGTTTGACACATTCTGTATCCAAGGCAAATAGCAGTGTCATCAAGTATATGGCAAGTCATTTTTATAGTGGAAAGTACAATAAAGATGCATTTCAAGCTTGCCTGTTGCCAAAAGACCCCAGTTTAGGATACACAGGATGGTGCTTTTCTTTTAAAATGCAAAACTTTCACTTTCACAGGTCAGGTTAAATACTTTTATAAGAACAGATAATGACACACACACTAAAGCTGGTTAAATAAAAATCATATTATAGCAAATATCCTATAAGGTTGATCCCAGTAGCCAATATAATGAATGTAATCTAAACATTTCTCAGTGCAATCAGATATTGCACTTACTGTAGAGAGGGTGACTTATTTTTTCCCTAGAGGAATTCGGACTATCTTGTGCCATCTTAAACTCATTATACGTATAAATTTATCGTAGCAAATGATTGCAGAGATGAGTATCTGGAATATGTGAGATGTGTAATATTGCTGGGTTCATATCATACAGTATATCAAATGCAAACACTGAATATCAGGCCACTCATGGAAGTACAGGTATGGGATCCCTTATCCGGAAACCCAATATCCAGAAAGCTCAGAATTACGGAAAGCATGTCTCCCATAGACTCCATTATAAGCAAATAATTCAGATTTTAAAAATTGATTTCCTTTTTCTCTGTAAAAATAAAACAGTGCCTTGTACTTGATCCCAATTAAGATATAATGAATCCTTACTGGATGCAAAATAATCTTATTGAGTTTAATTAATGTTTTATTGATTTTTTAATAGACTTACGGTATGGAGATCCAAATTACAGAAAGACCCCTTATCCGGAATACCCCTGGTCCGGAGCATTCTGGATAACGGGTCCTATACCTGTATAACATATACAAGCAACGTTCCCACCTACCTTTCCACTTCCCACACTTTTTTTAAGAGTGATGAAAAAAAGTTTTTTAAGAGAATGCAAAAGATCACTGAACCATGCACTGTCTACATGAACAAGGGAAGAAAACACTGACCTGGTTTAACTTGCAAAACATTATTCATGGGAATCTGAACCAAATCTCAATGTCTAGATTCTTATCTAGCATATATAAAGACCAAGTAAAAAGAAGATAGAGAATCTCTGGATAGATGCTATCTATATAAGACTAATGCTACCCACTTCCCTTTCTGCCCCCCAAGAAATGCTTAACAAGCAGAAAAGAAGATGAGTCCCCACTTAATTCAAATTCTGGTGTAGTATACATTTCAAGAGATACTTTTTGCTCAGTGTTGAGTTCTTCAGTGCAGCCTCAGCAATAATATATTTGTTTCACATTCACAGATAAAACATGTGATAATGAAAAATACTTCTGCGGGTTAAGCTTCCCTTCTCTAGAGAATATCTCACTATAGCTGGCTAGAAGATACAATCATTTGTATAACTCTGGCCCTAGGGAGGAGACAAAGCATTTCCTCAAGGACAACTATAACAGCCAGTTTGAGAGTCAAAATTCTAAACCCTGATTCTGCAATATTCCAACACAGTTCCAAATCCAAAACAGATTTTCAGTTAATATTTTTGGGTTGCATTTTCTAGGATAATGTTTTTTCAAACAGGTACAAACATCCATTAATAATAATAAGTATATATTTGGTTAGGAATTTGTGGCCAGGTGGTGTTCTGGTCAAAAAAAGCTTATCCCATTTAGTTTTTGGTTGGACTTCTATCTTAAAGAGCAAATATTTAGTTATCTTCCTCTTAATGCCCACAAGCCTCCCCCTCCACTGCCACTGTTTGGGAAGCTATTATCTAGGAAGTAAGAAATTAATCTGTTAGTACCTCTTTCTGAAAGGATGGTTTTACTAGAGTAAAGATGACTATGCAACTACAATGTACAGGAACCAAGTAGTCTAATACTTAATAAGATTTAAGACAACATATATTCCCTTAATTGGTCAACCATAAAGAAAATATTACTGCACCTACACATCATTTTAGTTCACAAATAGTATGGATCCTCCCTAAACTCCTAGGTCCCCTCATTTACAACTTCAGCAGCATCAAACAGAGCCGGAACTCGATACAACATGCAGGTTTACTTACTTGTGGATGTGATCGTAATTTTCCTATTTTGCCTTATACCTAATCTTAACCTCTCACCCTGGATTAAGGCAGGCATAACAAAATTATTTCTTGGCGCTCTCAATACTGCAGGCCTCTGAATGGCTTGGATAATAAAGATGGAATCTCTCAGCCAAACTGTGCTGAGCACATCCTGAAAGTCAGAAGGAAAGCAGACTCCCTCTGCGTGGAAGGCAGACAGCAATGTCATCAAATCTCTGGCAAGTCACTCAAACAGAAGAATTTAGTAAATGACACATTTTACAGTGCCAATAATGGGATATGTTTTAGCAGACACAAAGTGACAATTCTTGAAGAACGATAATTTCTTAATGTCTTGCAAGCACCATACAAAATCCTCTGCTCATATGAGCCATATGACATCCATAAAACTCGACCAGTTAATTCCTCTTGCAGAATTGTGTGAGATTGCAGCTTGAGACCTCTTTACACATGGCTCTCTTTAACCATATGTGTAAGATTTAATTCTTTACAGTTATTCAGTAAGCTTTGATATAGACATGACCTGCAACCCCCAGTCTCATCCAACATCTTTAGAACACTCTCCTAAAAGGTTACATGTATACATAATTATGAAGCAAAAGTTGTATTAAACAGAATAACCTGCTCCTCTTCAAAGATCCTGCAACAGCATTTGTGCCAACCTAACCTATGGGGGGCAGCTGAATAAGAATCTCCACAAGCTGCCTAGAATAAATAATTCTGGGTCCCGCTGCATGGATAAATTTGATTTACTTTCATAGAGTGCTTTACAAAGTTACATTCCTAAATCACAGCAGCTGTGTGCGCCCAAGGAAGTTTAAATGTCAGCATTCTGGAGCAGAAACAGCATCTTGCTAAGGGAAGGCATAAAAAATGAACCACAGATGTAAGAAACTCAATAAATAACACTGAGAGTACATGGTGAAACCTAGGAGAATTGTCCGTAAGTTGGAAATTGGTTAATGGTACATTTCTTAGGAAAAATAATCATTTTCAGATTTTTTTTTGTGAATAATTAGTTACAAACATTAATCTCCTGAATGGTAAAGATTTATCATACAGTTGGCAGTCCTGCAGCTGTTCAGTATTATTATTTCTGGTTTTGGTCTTTTGTTCAGTCCCACACCTTTTTGTAACAATTTCAACTCAGCATGTGAACAAGCTAAGCAGCATTTAGTTTAGACACATCTCTTTTCCAGCCAGGCGATTACTTGGGCTACATCAACATCATTTGTTCAAGACTCAAATCACCAAAAAAGCAGGAAGCTTCTACAAATACAGAGTATGAAGCTGCAAACTAATCACTAAACTGGTAAATATGACACTGACCTTCATGCTTTCAACTGCAACATTCTTTTTTTTCAGTGAACCCAAATTTCGTAGCAGGCACACATTTTTACTATATTCTGGGAAATCATGTAGACTCATCCTATATGGTATAGTGACCAGATTTTGGGTCCCAATCCATAGATTAAGGGTCCCTGAACTGTTAAAGAGATTAAGGGTCCCTTGAACAGTAACATTAAATTGAAAAAAAAAACATGAAAACCAGGTTTGTTCATGCCAGGGATGCCCCATATTTTGGATCCCTAGAAAATAATTTAAAGAAAATTGCTGAATCTGTACCTGTGAGCTGCTTGATATATTACACTAATGAACTACCCACATAAGATACCAATATGTGTTAACATTAATTTCAAATTACATTAGCAATGTACACACACATAGAAAAACAGTAAAAATAAATGCATGTTGTTAGTAGTATCCAGCAAGTGTAGAGTTAATACAGCCAAGCAATACCCATGCAGGGCAGCTGTTAGTTATGAATACAAAATATATGATCAAATAATTACTATTTAAATATAGCAAATGTACATTCTTTTCTGGAACTCCAGAAACAAATGAGACTCTGGGTTTCAATTTCCTTTCCTGACACCTACTTGTGCCCTTTATTTTAATAATCTGCTGTCTCAAGCCATGACCCTCATTAACCCATTTCCTCTCAGAAAAGTCATAAGGGACTTCATTTGTATAGCATGGACACACTTAACTATAACACAACTGTTACTGTACACACACACACACACACAGAGTCTTAAGAAAAAGAAGCTCAATTAATGTTTAGCCACACAGGAGTGAACGGAGAGTGACACCTTTACTTCAGGGACTACAAGAAAAGATTTCTACAGACAGCACCACAATAGAGAGATAATATAAATAGACAGGCAGATAGATACACAAGGTGTTTGCAGAGTTTTGAAGGAATATTAATACTAATGAATTAAAGCATTATTATAATTATTATCCAAGCTGCTTAAATTAAGCATTTAATAAACATCCAGGGTTTATGCATCACTTGGTATTTATAGGAAACACTCATTTGCCGATAATGTACATTTTGCCTAAAACACGCAGTGCAAATGTTTTCTTATTCTAACTGTCCATTCATATTGATTCCCTTTTACCAACATAATATCTCCACAAAGATTCCTCATCGGCATCTATGACCATCCAATATTATGCATCCCATGACAGAACTTACCTGCAGTCTATGCCCATTCACACATTCAGCATCCCATGACAGAACTTACCTGCAGTCTATGCCCATTCACACATTCAGCATCCCATGACAGAACTTACCTGTAGTCTATGCCCATGCACACATTCAGCATCCCATGACAGAACTTACCTGCAGTCTATGCCCATTCACACATTCAGCATCCCATGACAGAACTTACCTGCAGTCTATGCCCATTCACACATTCAGCATCCCATGACAG
Organism: Xenopus tropicalis; assembly: GCF_000004195.4. Classification (NCBI taxonomy): domain Eukaryota; kingdom Metazoa; phylum Chordata; class Amphibia; order Anura; family Pipidae; genus Xenopus; species Xenopus tropicalis. The sequence goes on from NC_030684.2 coordinate 59,320,874, forward strand.
AACTTACCTGTAGTCTATGCCCATGCACACATTCAGCATCCCATGACATAACTTACCTGCAGTCTATGCCCATTCACACATTCAGCATCCCATGACAGAACTTACCTGCAGTCTATGCCCATTCATACATTCAGTATCCCATGCCAGAACTTACCTGTAGTCTATGCCCATTCACACATTCAGCATCCCATGACAGAACTTACCTGCAGTCTATGCCCATTCACACATTCAGTATCCCATGCCAGAACTTACCTGCAGTCTATGCCCATTCACACATTCAGCATCCCATGACATAATTTACCTGTAGTCTATGCCCATTCACACATTCAGCATCCCATGACACATCTTACCTGCAGTCTATGCCCATTCACACATTCAGTATCCCATGACACAACTTACCTGTAATCTATGCCCATTCACACATTCAGCATCCCATGACAGAAATTACCTGCAGTCTATGCCCATTCACACATTCAGCATCCCATGACACATCTTACCTGCAGTCTATGCCCATTCACACATTCAGTATCCCATGCCAGAACTTACCTGCAGTCTATGCCCATTCACACATTCAGCATCCCATGCCAGAACTTACCTGCAGTCTATGCCCATTCTCACATTCAGCATCCCATGCCAGAACTTACCTGCAGTCTATGCCCATTCACACATTCAGCATCCCATGCCAGAACTTACCTGCAGTCTATGCCCATTCACACATTCAGCATCCCACGATGGATCTAACCTACAGTTGATGACAGCTCACACATTTAGCATCTCAGGATGAACCATATCTGAATTCTATAGCAATTCATACACTAAAAACATCACAATGGACGATACCTGCAGTTTTTGCCATTCTTCATTATTCCATGCTGGACCTTTTCCCATTCACGCATTGATTATCCCACGATGAGCCATTTCTTTAATCTATGCCCATTCACAGTCATAATACCCCACGATCGACCATACTTGCAGCTGATTCCCATTCACACACAATGCCTCATGATAAATCTCACCTGCAGTTGGACCTATTTACACTCGGGCCTCAGTACCCCCATGAAGGACTTACTTGCAGTCTATGTCCATTTCAACTTAAGCTATTCTGTGATGGACATTAATTGCATTGTATGGCCCTGCACACAGGATTCTCAAGGTAGACCTGACATGCTGTATATCTCCAAGTAACAAATAGGTACCCCAACATTGACTAAATCAGCATTGTATCTCCCATACAGACTGTAGGTACCCAGGATTGGTACTTCCATGCCACATACCCCCAGTGCTCCCGTTTGTATCTCCAGGCACACATTAGGTGCCCCTAACAGGCGGCATCTGCCCTGCACACATTGGGTACCCCCCAAATACAATGCATTTCCCAGCAGCACTGTGCTACAGATATCTCCCTTACCCGCATAGCCCCAAATACATTACACCCCCCATAAACACCTCACCTGCAGTGAATTTCCAAAGCGCATTAGGTGCAGGAATCTCTGATCAATCCCATAAAGTTGCTAAGTACGTGTCGGTAGCGACAGCCATACACCCAGCGCTAGACTGATACGACACGATGCTTCATTCCTCCCCGATGTCCCAACACTCAGTCAATTTCATGTAACTTTGTATGAGAAGTGTCTCCCACCGACTGCGATAAATCTCCCAGGTCAGACTGCTTTTGTTTGGTAGGAGAGAACTCATTTACAACCTGGTCCTTGTACATCCCATGACAGCGGTAAATACTGGCCCTTGTCCCTGAGAAATCACATCAATCACATCGCCACTTTGTCTGCGATTAGTGTCCGAGTGCGCATCGCCCCCTCACTCACTCGGCAGGTGCGGATCCCACAACCACGTGTTTGCTTGTAACCCCCCTAAGTAAGTATAGTAGCGCCCAATATGCACCGGTCATCCCATAGTTACACACAAGCGGGAGAGGGAACACATCCACAATGTAGGGGGTGACGGTCCCGTTGGAGTCCTATAAAGTGCTGTGGTGCTAGTGAAGCCAGCGCTGCTCTGTACATTCCTGGCTCCGGACTGCGCGCTGCAGACTGCTGGCTCCTCCAGGCTGAGAGAGAAGCTCCAATCCCCGGCAGAGAGGGGCGGCCTCCATCCGATCATCATCCCCTTAAAGTCACAGTGACATATTGTCGCGATCAGTCAAGTGGCACACGGGTCTGTCTCTGCTAATGATCATTTTGCTTCGGTGCGTTAATTCACTGTACACAAAGCAACCAGCAGCTGTGCGACTGCTTCATTAATACTGACTTTGGTGTCACCCTTCTCCGATGAACTAGAAGAATGAGAAATTGACATATGTATTAGACACGGTGCCTTATTTAGTGACTGATAGGATCAAGGAGGCCCACGCATTTATCTTACCCTTAAAATTGGAATTTCCTATAGTAAACCCTTCCTTTAGTTAGAAAGTAAAGCGTCAGTGTTTGTGACAAAGGTTCCATTACTTGCTCTTCTCCATCATAGAATTCTGCTTCCATAGGGAAATGAAACTGTCTCTAAACTTATGATCTCCTTCTGCAATATTCATGAACAAGTGAAAATGATTTTCAGTGAGACATAGTGAGTGCTATGTGCACTAGTTTCCAAAAAGGAGGTACACTGATAGCTACCATGTACAGTACAGCGCACTTTGGGTCAGTGTTGGACTGGGACCCCAGGGGCCCACCAGAAACCCTAGGCTATTTTTACTCCTTTCCTCACCCAACCTCTTTATTCTCCAAGTCCCTTTTATTTCAATTCCGCCAGCAATTCTTCCCTCTTTTTCTCCTCTTTCATTCCATTCAGAAATAGGGAATGACCATGTAGCAGGCCATTTGGTCAAGAGCAGGAGGGCCCCCTGACCTGGGGAGTTTTCCTGCTGGGCCAGTCCGACACTGCTTTGGGTCATGTTTATACACCAAACATCACAAGTTAAAGGTTGGCATATGTGTTACCAAGTGTAAAACTCTGTTCATGGAAATAGAACTTGTGGTGTTTTCATCAGCACTGCCAGAAAGCTACAGGGTCCAAATGCCACTGTCTGTAACTGCTTCTAATGTTATTCAATGAAAATCACCCTGTCAACAATAACAGAGTAGGGCCAGGCAAACCTCCAGGCAAAAATGACGAGGCCAGCATTTGTGCATAGGGCCCTCACCTCTCACTATGGCATGTGCATTAGACAAGGAGATGGCCAGGGGCAATTGGACAGCTGCTATTATCTGCTGGAGGGTAGTGGTGAAAATGCCCATGTGCCGTAGGCCTAAAAAAAGAGTTTTGAGTTTAAAAAAAAAAACCTTTCAAATCAGCTTTGAGAGTCACCACCTCTTAAATCACTTTACCCACCTGAATTTGTTTGCTGTCTGAATGTGTCTTTTTAAATTCAAAGGTTTGTGCCTGAGATAGAATAATATATTGGCTTGACTTTTAGGGGCCCATTTACTTAACAATCTTTAGATAAATTCACATTTTTTTAAATTATAGAACATTTAGGAATGTATGTGAAAAGTTCATTAAAATTCCATGAGTTTTTCGTGGTTTTCTGTAAATTTCCACAAAAAAAATCATACTTTGCGCAAAGAATACAAACATTTCGGAATTCGTTAACGCTTTGGTTACACTTTCATTGGGACTATATATTCACCAGCTTTGATCTGTTGAGTGCCATTGAGTCCTATGGAAGGTTTCCAAAGCCAGACATGGAAGGCTTCAAAACCACTGTTCAAAAAACTGTTTTCATGACATTTACAAACTTTACGGTCCGAAAATTTCATGACTTTCGGAACACAATTGCAATATATTCATATGAACGATAAAAGCATTGTGGAGACATTTTAGAACTACAGAAATTATTGTGGTTACTTTGAAATTATACGATATCGCGTTTCAAGCCCAGAAAAAAATGCATTTTAGAAAATGTGCTCTGAAGTGTTACATATAATGGCCTATTTATTATACTGGGTGAGAAAAACAGCAACTGAATACAGCACACATCACCATCTGATCGCTAGGCATCTCTGTGTACAATACATGATATTTATAATGCTGTAAATACATAGCTGGTGTCAACGTTTTTCTTGTAAAATTCCAGCATTTTTCACAGTGGTAATTTACTTGTCATCGATATTTTTCCCATTGACTTGATGGGTTATTCCATAAATATAACAGCATAAAATAATTACATAAAATACACAGCTTTATAAAATTGCCATTTATATTACACAGGTTTTTCCACTGTTTTTAAGGTTTTTCAGCATGGTTAATAGGTCCCGCAAAGAACCAGTTTTTTAGTGAGGTCGACAAATGAGACATTTTCAGAGACAAGAAACTCTAAGGACATAGAATCTAAACCAGGGCCTGTTCTTAGGAATTTGGGACAACTATGATAAGATAAAACACCCTGAATGATTCACTCTTGCCAGAGGAGCTTGCAATCCATAAACTTCATTAATGACAAAGCATTGAATAAATGCTTTTAGCAGCTTTTAGCTGCCTTTTTATTTCCTCCACAATAGCAGAATATAATAAAAGAATGTGCAAAGGGGTTGAACTGAAATCCTGGTGGGTAACTTGTAAACATGTGTCAGAACATTTTCCTTATTCAGGCAAACTCTTGTTATTTGTCACTACCGGCACTCAACCATTTTCCATTTAAAGGAGGTTCTGCAGCAGCTGCTTCCCTTTCCCTTTGCACAAAGTGTTTCAGAGTTGCCAGTAGGTTCTACACAAACCCGACACACTGTCATTATTTTTTTTATAGCAACACCAGATGACCCTGTTCACTTTGCTTTTCAAGTATGTTACAACGGACTCCTATTTGTGAAAATGCTTAAAAGCTTTTGGTCGCCAGCCCTCACAGTCTGCTTTTCTGTATGTGGAGGAGAAACCGAATCATTAGTGTGAGAGCTATAATTTACTGAGAAAGGGGCTGAACAGCAGCAGATCTCAATGTGCATCTCTGTTTAATTACTCTATGCTCATCAAGCTGTTTGCTACAAATATGTGGCTGAATATGTATTTCACTGTGCAGTAGTCATAACACCACCCCCCGCCCCAGCAGACAGAATCAAAGTACGTTCCTTACAGCCATGACCAAAAGAAATGGGATGTGAGAAGATGTGAAAAAATGGGAGTGCTCTTAGGTGCCTAGGCCAATGACACACTTAGGGGCTGATTTACTTACCCACGAACGGGTCGAATGGAGTCCGATTGCGTTTTTTTCGTAATGATCGGTACTTTGCGATTTTTTCGTATGTTTTGCGATTTTTTCGGATTCTTTACGAATTTTTCGGATCCAATACGATTTTTGCGTAAAAACGCTTGTTTTCCTATCCATTACGAAAGTTGCGTAAAAAGTTGCGCATTTTGCGTAGCGTTAAAACTTACGCGAAAAGTTGCGCATTTTTCGTAGCGTTAAGTTTTAACGCTACGAAAAATGCGCAACTTCTCGCGTAAGTTTTAACGCTACGAAAAATGCGCAACTTTTTACGCAACTTTCGTAATGGATACGAAAAACTCGCGTTTTTACGCAAAAATCGTATTGGTAACGAAAAATTCGTACAGAATCCGAAAAAATCGCAAAACATACAAAAAATCGCAAAGTAATCGCAAAATGTTCGTTTTCAAGTCGGAACTTTTCCAATTCGGGTCGGATTCGTGGGTTAGTAAATCAGCCCCTTAATGTTCCTATACCTGTGCATCTGAGCTTGAAGACAAATGTTCCGTACCCATCTATGCCAACATGAATGTAGACTGCTGAGAAATGTGGATTTTAGGACCGAAACCACTTGTCAAGTGCAGGGTTTTCTTAGGTATCATGTGCTTCTCCACTGGAAGACATTTTGTTGGCAGAGAAACATCCATAGGCATTATAGCTTGATCACATGACTTGATTCTAATCTGGGACTCTGGGGCACCTTAATGAACACTGGCCTGTTTTGCCACTGTGCGGTAACCGCTAACAACCAACTGAATTGCAGACTTTCAAAAGCTGAAAGCTAAAAGGTCTCATGTACAATGGCCCCATGCAGTGGGAAAAGTGCAAAAAAAGACTACAGTCAGCATTGTGCAAATAGCAGCAGGCCTCTGCTGGCCGCATTCTGTTTCGGAGTACAATTAGGGTTGCCATTAACTGCCTAGCCAGCTGGGGACAGTGCCCGTATTACAAATTTACTGGCAATACATTTGCTGGTAACATTTGTAAGGGTGATTACCTCCTTTTTAGTAGAGGTCTGCCGCTGCACCAACTATTTCCCTGCCCTACCTCCTCATTGCCCTGGCTTATATCCACCCACCCATTCCCCCACCTAGCTCGCCCATTTTACCTCCTCCAAGTGACATCAATGATCAACCTGAAGGCCAGCATTAACAATAAAGAAAGGTGGCAACCCTAAGCACAGAGACCTGTGTACTGGGACCAGAACCACGTGCTGCCTGTTTTAGGCAGGGGAGCCATACAGGTGTCATTCAGACGTGCAAAGTATGGAGCAGCAGGTGGCGCAGTCCTAATTGAAGTCCTGTCCTTGCTACCTGCCCAAAGGCACAGGTCTAACTGCTCCTCCTGATGCTGCACTCATCAATGAGCTCCAGATTTTTCATTCAGCACTCAGTGCAAAATGCAGTGTGCAGAGCAGCACAAGTTCTTGTCACAGGAATGAGCACTGAAGGAGGCACTCTGGTGCTCTTGCATTCGCATGGGTCATGAATGACCTCTAATATTTTAGTGGTTGCATTCACATCCCCCAATCCTGGGTGTTATATGTACAGTACAGAATATAACATACAGTATGTGCAAACATCAAGTGCAGCAGTCTCAGGTTGATGAAAAATGCTTGATAAAAGACATGTGGGAATCCAAATGATTTCATAAAAACATGTATAAAGTAGGTTACATCTTCATTTGTGTGGTCCCCTCTTGTTTAACATTAAAATAAAGTCTATGTTCAATACATGGTGGCTGAAACTGCTGACGCCACCGGTCTACAGTGCGGGTTAAATTGGCCTATAAATGCCCTCAGTATATTGCCTGACATATCATTTCATTCCCTGCATTTTGATTGTGGGGGAGGGAACAACACAGCAATAAATGTTGCCTCTGTTTCATTGCTACAACCTTACCTCTCTTCCCTCTGTAAAAATGTGTCATGCCGCTGACTGGCACATAAAGCCAGGTAATATATATTGCTTAATAAAGTAGGGTGTTTTATACAAACATGGTTAGTAAAAATATGTAAACTGGATCACATATGGAGGTGGTAGTTTTTTTAATGGTGTATGTTTTTGCTTTAAGAAACCAGAGCTACAGGGGCATGACATGTCAGTTACTAATGATACTGATAAAATAAAATATTCCCTTCAGCTGTGGAATTCTGGGGACTATAATGGTATAGCTGCCAGTACACAATAGGATCCTGCCATTCATCCTTATTGCAGAACTGCTGGATCTGTGGGCAATATAACCTCACAGGGAATTTAAAATTGACCTTAAATGTACAGTTTTGGTGCTTTAGCATTTCTCAAAAAACAAGGCACAGGCAAACTGTTTATTCAATTGCTGCATGTGATAGTAAATAAAAGCATAATAGAAGCTGATGCCCAGCATGTGCTATAATAAAATGCTGAACCTAAATTAATTTTAGCAGTGACACAAGATAATTTAGGGCCTGCCTACACATGGAACAAGGGCTAATGACTTGGTGCTGTTAAGTCTAAGTTTGTGTGTAGAAATCACCATTATAACTTGATTTATTATACATAGATAAGATGCAAAAATGGTGCTGTGTCCATGCAGAGGCTCCAGAAAAGTTTTATACAACACAGCATTAAATTCACATTGAAATCAATACATGTGCCAAAGGTGAATATATAGTCACAATAGAACTTGAAGAGAGAACTTTGTACCATTTACAGGTATGTATTTCAGCAACAACTGCAATGAAAGGGATAACCACTATCACAAAAAGAAAAAAAGTGAATTTAAGAAATAAGGATAGAGGAGAAAATGAAATGGACACAAACATAAAGAAGCAGGGAGACACCAGAGAGTTAGGGGAAAGATAGAGAAGGCAGATGAAGACATTGACAGAGGGTAGAAGAGAACTAATAGGAAAGCATATCAATGACCTATGGCTCCTGTAACAGAATTGTAAGGTCCCATGGCTATAAAATATGAGGCTAGAGGAAAGTTTGTGTGGTTCTGGTATTTGTACATTACAGGGGGAATGTAATAAAAACTGGTGAAAGAAAAAAATGTGCACAAATAAGAATAAGAATTTGTATTTTGCAATATAATATTCTTTGTTAAAATTTTATTGCATTGTGAATTTTAATTGTGCATTGCACACTTTTAATATGTGCTTGAAAGTGACATATCATTTGGAGCAAACACAACTCTTTCAGTAAGAATTTGTATTATATATATTGCACACTTGCACAAACTAAAACATTTGTAATCTTTTTTCACTGTCAGAAGTGGTCTCTAAACAGTTTGCAAAGTTTGCAAAAGTTATATTAAATACCATTACCGACTTTTAGGTTACCAAATCAAGTCAAAGATCAGGGATACTTCTAGAAAATATAGCTGTCAAGGATGCATTGGTTACACAGGGTAAGTTAAATATTGGACTTTTTTCTTCATTATTCTGTTCCTAATTTTGCTTGTGTAACAAAATTCTATCATCACTGCAAACAGAGCCCCGATGCAATGCACACCCCAAGGCTCTGCTCCCCCAGGGAATTGTGAGACGTGCTGTGTGGGGATGGCCAGGCTAATGGATCCTTACCTTAAGCAAAATATCCATTGTTCTCTTCCTTCTTTATATAATCTTCCTTATCTTCTTTCAGAACCCTCCACTAATGGTATAGCTAATTAAAAGAAGTGATGTGTTCTTATATGGTATGGAGTATTTGTAAATGAAAGTGGCAGATATAAAAAGAAATTATTAGTTATGATTTGTGGTGAATTCAGCCCCTTGTTCCAATATAGCAATACTGAATATATATAATACTGAAACACTGAATATAAAACAAATATAAAAGTGGCCAAATGGCTAGAAGTGGGAAGGCCCACTGACATCCGGCCCACCAGGAGTTTTTCTGGTTCCCAGTGGGCCAGTCCAACCCTGACTAAAATAAATCCTATCAATAATGTTCCAAAACCTAGTGAAAAGAAGAGTAGAGATTGTTATAATAACAAAGAAAGTACAAAGTTCATATACATATGCAAATAGCATACATCAGTGCCTTTGCATCTGCCCAAGCAACATGGGTGCATTTGTCACAGTGAAATTTACAATGGCATGTACTGAAAGTCTGCACAAACAACTTAGGCCAGCTCCTAATATGCATAATGCAGACAAGTGGAAACACGCTAGTGACCTTCCATCATACAGACTTCTGTTTCTGTGATTTGGAGCAACAACCAACTGATTTCTGGCCCTGTCATTTCTGTGTAAGCTAGCCTTTAGCCTATTTGGCAGAAAAATTACAGGTAAGCAAAATGACATACAATTTTGTAACCTCCATGTCCTATATTTAGATACACTGGCACTGCTGGCGGATAAGTGATGGGGATGGAAAGGCAGTCTGGAAAATAACTCACTTAAAAAAACTATTTCTAGGTTAATACAGAGATATTAGAAAATGTACTTACTTTAATTTGTGGATTACTATTTTGTGTTTCCCTTGTGATTACATTGAATCTAATAATTATACAAACTGAACCCAAATTTATGATAGGTTGGGGAACAACACACAATGGTTCTATACCACATACAGAGCCTTATACTGACTGCAAAAATAGTACCTCATAGAGTTGCAGGAGGAAAAACAATATTGTACATTTATATTATTTCATCATAGTTTTTGTCTGATAGTTGAAGGAATGGCAGCAGCTATCTGGGTGTTGTTAAAACAAGTTAATGAAAAATTGCTCAGAGTGGCATTTTAAACACTTTTGTAATTTACATTACTTTTTTAAAAAAAATTCCAAGATATTACCAAAATATGTACTGCTAATATAATGACTTTTGTGCCAATTATGCCACTTGTTGGTCAGTTTTCTTACTGAGATTCTGTTAGGAGGATGTGTCAGAACAATACTTCGATGTTGCTCTGTTTAGGCATGAGAAGACATTAGAACATTTAGGGGCCCATTTATCAAAGTACGATCACTTCCGAATACAAAAAAATTGTATTTTTGTAAGTTTTCGTACTGTGCGCATTTTTTGTGACTTTTTCGTCAATTTGCGACTTTTTCGTACTTTGCGACAAAAAGTGTGACAATTTGTGTGACAAAATCATATTTGTTGTGCCGAGTACGAAAGTTTCAGATTCATTCAAGCTTCGGTATCGTGACTTTCCTTTGGTCCAGGTTGGAGCTGCAGAGTGCCATTGAGTCCTATGGGAGGCTTCCAAAATCATCACAGTAAGATCAAAGTCAGAAAGGTTTTCACACCGTTTACAATAGTTTAGATTAAAAACTTTTGTGACTTTAAAGGAGAAGGAAAAGCTAAGTAACTTGGGGGTGCCAAAATGTTAGTGACTTGAATTGCTTCCTTCTTCGCTGCGCGCGCATGCGCAGTAGAGTGAAAAGCCGAACTTTAACAGAGAAGTCGGCTTTTTCACTCTACTGCGCATGCGCCTGACTCACAGTCAAGGCTGAACGGAGTAGGAAGGAGGAAGCGCATCGCCCCAGGTACCCCGGGCTGGTTTTATCCTAATAGGGGCACCAGCCCGGGGTAAGAGGTAAGCGATTCAAGTCACTTGGGGTGCTTAACATTTTAGCACCCCCAAGTGACGTAGCCTTTCCTTTCCCTTTAAGATCGCCAATACGATATTATCGTTACTAATACGATTTTTTCATAAGCATTTTCGTGACATTTGAGATCATCAGAAATTAACGTATCTAATCCGAATGTAACTCATTTCGGGCTTCGAACTCATAGTTGAGGTTTATGCGGCTGGCAGTCTAAAATAGGGTAACCATCCATTCCCATTCCATGGGGATCTACCCCATTTCAGAACCTTAGTCCCCGTAGCAAATCACCGCTGTGAAGCCTCCCTGTCTTATAATTTTGTTTTCTTCACACCCCAGAAGCTAACATCCCCCAGCCAATCACATCACAGTCTCCAGTTCTACCACATTATGCGCTCAAACAAAGCGGGAGCAGGAGGTGGAAAGAAGCGGGAGATGGAGAAGAGCGGGTGCTGGAGAGGAGTGGGAGCTGGAAAGGACTGCCCTAATGATCAAACTCCTACTGTATATCTTCTGCTGCCCTGGTGAGTTCCCATTCCACAAATTCTTGAAGGAGAGGAAAAGTGAGGAAACACTTTTTGTATACTTTACACTGTCAGATCTCATTTTCAAAATCTGGTCTAGGAAGACTAGAGCTAAGAGGGTCCTTGGCTAATTGTTGGGCCTCCAAGGGGGCTTGAATCAAAACATCAGACCTGCCCTTGCACAACCCACAATACTGATTTGGTAAACCAGCATATTACATACAAAGAAACCATGATGAACCTCCTTTTTAAATTATTTAAGGTATGGGAAAAATTATTTGAAATTAAGAACATGTTAGAGAATCTGAAACCTCAAGTTTGTAAAGGAAATAGAAACAGGAATCATTAGAATTCTTATGAAAAGGCTTAAGTAATAAAGGGGCACTACTATGGACACAGCATTTGCAAGACCACTCTTAAATTAAATGCACAATGTGATACACATTGTTGCAGATACAAGATATGTAACATCTTAAAAGAATATTGTTATGGAAAAACATTTTTTTCAAACCCCATTAGTTATTAGAGCTTCTCCAGCAGAATCCTGCATTGAAATCCATTTTTTAAAAACACAGATTTTTGAAATATATAATTTTTATATTTTTGAAATTTCACATTGGACTAGCCATACTCTTCATTTCCCAGGGTGCCACAGCCATGTGACCTGTGCTCTGATGAACTTCAGTCACACTTTACTGATGAGCTGCAAATTGCAATGGAAAGGTAGCAAGATAGCAGCTCCCAGTAGATATCAGAATAGCACTCAGTAGTAAGAAGTCTGGCTTGGGACTCCTCCAGTTACATGGGGTTATGAGAAACAACAGGTTATCTAAAAGCAGTTCTTTACAAAATGTTGGTGTAACATGTTTAAAAACAATGGTGACACTTCTACCCAGGGCCGCCATCAGGGGGGCACAGAGGGTACTGTTGTGCCGGGCCCGGACGATATCCTCGCTTTAAAGGGGGCCCGGCCGTGACAGTTTTTTTTTTAGCTCGGGCCCCCTTTAAAGAACTCCGGGCCCTGGCTGTCATTGGTGGCCAGTGGGAAATTTGATTGGTTGCGCCCCGGGCGTCCATACGCACGGGGCGCAACCATATGAAAGGTGCAGATCAGCGGAGGGCTGGGCTCAGATCGCGAGGACGCCGAAGAGGAAGGTGAGCTGGAGGAAGCCGCATGGGAGCTGGAGGGAGTCGCTGGGTGTGGGGCGGGGGACTGGACGAAGTCACTGTGGGGGAGCTGGAGGAAGCCTCTGGGAGGGAGCTGGAGAGAGTCGCTGGGTGTGGCGGGGGAGCTGGAGGAAGTACCTGTTGGGGGGGGAGCTGGAGGAAGTAGCTGTTGGGGGGTCGAGGAAGTTGCTGGGGGGGCTGGAGGAAGTTGCTGGGGGGGCTGGAGGAAGCCGCTGTTGGGGGGAAGCTGGAGGAAGTAACTGTTGGGGGGGGAGCTGGAGGAAGTAGCTGTTGGGGGGGTCGAGGAAGTTGCTGGGGGGGCTGGAGGAAGCTGATGTTGTGGGGGGGGGCTGGAGGAAGCCGCTGTTGGGGGGGAGCTGGAGGAAGTAGCTGTTGGGGGGGGCTCGAGGAAGTTGCTGGGGGGGCTGGAGGAAGTAGCTGTTGGGGGGGGCTGGAGGAAGCCGCTGTTGGGGGGGAGCTGGAGGAAGTAGCTGTTGGGGGGGGGAGCTGGAGGAAGTAGCTGTTGGGGGGGTCGAGGAAGTTGCTGGGGGGCTGGAGGAAGCCGCTGCTGGGGGGGAGCTGGAGGAAGTAGCTGTTGGGGGGGGGCTCGAGGAAGTTGCTGGGGGGGCTGGAGGAAGCCGCTGTTGGGGGGAGCTCGAGGAAGTTCCTTTGGGGGGCTGGAGGCAGTTGCTGGTGGGGAGGGAGCTGAAGGAAGTCGCTGGTGGGGGGGGCTGGAGGATGCTGGGGGAGCTGTGCAGATGTTGGGGGGAGCTTGGGCACATATCAAGAGGGGGGAACCGCAGGAAGCCACTGGGGGGGAGCTGGAGGATACTGGTGGGAGCAGGGGGGGAGCCGGAGGATGCTTGGGCAGGTGGGAACTGGAGGATGCTGAGGGGGAGGAACTGGAGGACAAGGGAGGGGGGTTAACTGGAGGATGCTGGGGAGATGCTGGCTACTAATGTCTTAGGGGGCCCCGGGCTACCACTGTTTTAGGGGGCCCTGGCTACCAATGTCTGTGTGTCCTTTTTACTAATGGGAGGGGCCATTGAGGGGCAGGACGTGGGTGGAGGGGGGCCCAGAAAATTTTCTTGTGATGGGCCCCGTGATTTCTGATGGCAGCCCTGCTTCTACCCCTAGAGCTGCCATAGCTAATTTTTTGTATCTGCGCAGATGGTACAACGGTTGTGGGACCCACATTTCTGTGACTGTAAAGCAATATTTAATATGGTTCAGTATGTCACAAAGGGCCCCAAATATCACTCTTTTTCCATAACATATCTGGATTTGTATTCAGCCTCCCTATGATGCAACTAATGTTGATCACTGGTACCTCAAATGTAGAAAAGAGGCGATGTTTCTGGCTTTGGCAACATTTTCAGATTAACAAAATAAAAATTAAGAAAAATCCTGTGCATTAAACTGTACAAGACATTTGCATACTTCATGTATGCTATTTTCCAACATAATAATAAGGCCAGTTTGCTTTTAGTGGGAAAAATATCATGTTCAACTTGCTCTGCCAGATGCATCTTATTGTAGAGGTCATATGAAAAAAAAGAGGAAGAAAGAAAATTATAGACAATGGAGCCCAAATATCCTGTGGCTAATGCTTGTCCAATTCCGAGAGCCAGATGTCATTTGCTGCTTTGCCTGAGTTATAGAGATAGCACAGCAGCGCCATCTAGTGACAAAGTGCTTGTATTATATTATGAACTGCAGTCTGGTTTAGATTTCAGCCTTTGGTTCCACAGTTTGAAGGTGTCTGTGGTTACTGCATCTTGCTGACTACTTCTCTTTGAATATATAAAGTAGTATAAGGATCTGTTAATGTAAAAGCAGAAGAATGACCCTGCACGTAATAATTTTAAGTGCTTGCGGATTTAAAGGAACTAGTAATAAAAGTAGCCAATTCTTGAGACTATGATAAAGTTTACAGATTTAGAGATATGACCTGGGCATTCAGTGCCAAAAGAGCTTTTAAAGTTGATGTGATAAGAGCTGGAGGCTCAGTCTATTCTACAAGGCTTAAATATGGAAATCAGTTTTTTGTTTTGCAGCCATTATAGCAAAAGGCAGATAATACTAATAAAATAAAATACAATAATAATAGAATAGGAAAATAACTCACCCTTTAAATTTCTTCTGTATATAAGCATACTGGCCACATTTGCCTCACCCTTACAGTAATTTTTATGTTGTTTACCATTAAAATTCTTTATCTAGCTTGTAGGCAGCAGTATAGAGATGCCTGTTTTATAGTAAGAGGAATGCTTGAATGTTCTTGCATTTCATACATCATCTCTAATTTCTATAATTCATAAATCTTGTAAATGTGCCAGAAAAGCAAACAAATGTGCGTGTTAACCTCGCTCAGTCCCTGGACACTTTTATATGAACTATAATTTGTATTTCTCATATTCCAGAAAATGGTGTTGTAGAAAAAAAAATAGCAGAAATCTATAAAGCAAGGCAGGGCTTAGAATGACTGTAAATCACAAGTTAATTAGATTGTGCCATAGTGTAACAACAAGACAGTCTGTAGTGCCTACTATGAAAAACTCAAAATAAATTGTTGTTGCTTAGAACTATGTACACCTTTACATTTACTTCTTTAAAACTGCCTTGTAAATAGGCAGGTTGCTGTATAATGTACTTACCATGGTGTTTAGTGATTAAGCAATAAAAAGATGCTAGTACAATAGTACAAACATCTTGGTGGCAAGTGAAATGTGTGCAGATGGATATGTTTTAATTTTGCCAATTAGAAGCACTAAGGTTCATGGGTGAACATGTCTCCAAGATCGTAGGGTTGCTTTAAGCACTCATATACCAAACCCAAATCTTGCATGACATCACTTGTATGCTCCTTTATGTGCTATTGGACTTTATCTGTATGGCACTACTCTAAGGGGCCCATTTACTTACTCACGAACGGGCCTAATGCGTCCAATTGCGTTTTTTTCGTAATGATCGGTATTTTGCGATTTTTTGGATAATTGTCGCGACTTTTTAGTTGCCATTCCGAATGTTGCGCAAAATCTGGCGATTTTTTCGTAGAGTTAATACTTGCGCAAAAAGTTGCGACTTTTTCGCAGCTTTCGCGCCGAGTACGAAAGATTCGGATTCATTCAAGCTTCAGTATGGTGACTTTTCTTGGGCCAGGTTGGAGCTGCAGGGTGCCATTGAGTCCTATGGGAGGCTTCCAAAATCATGCTAAGTCTGAAAGTTTCGCCCGCCGCTTACGAGCGCTCAATACGAAAAAGTCGCGACAAGATACGAGCGCATCGTAATGGCTATGAAAAACTCGCGTTTTTTCGCGCAAATCGTATTGGTAACGAAAAAGTCGCAACAATTTCCGCAAAGTCGTAAAGGCGCCGAAAATTCGCAAAAAAAACCCGAAAAAATCGCAAAACGTTCGTTTTCCAATCGGAATTTTCCCAATTCGGATTCGAATTCGTGTCTTAGTAAATGTGCCCCTTAATATATGCCCATTCCTAGAATGCCAGAACACCACCAGAAGGAATTGGTGTCTCACTGGGCCTTCTACTCTCACAGCTCTCAGGAATGTGTGTCCATGGACGGCTGCCTGGAAGAGCACGGAAGGCTGATGGCCATGGACTTTGGCAAAGCAAATATCTCTGTGGCAGGTAACTATGAAAAACAAAGCAATGCTAATTCAAATTATTACTCTTGTTCTCCACATTCACTTATATAGCTAGTACTTGTAGGCAATGTCATTATATATGACTTCATTGCTTTAGTGAATCCTCAAAAAGGCATAATGGCATGGATTATTCCACACAAAGAACCTTTCCAGTGTGTATATTTCTGTGTTCACATGAATGGGAAATGTCACTGTGTTTAATAATCAGAGCAAGTTAAAGCTTTGACTGTGACAAGATGGTAGTGACCTGCAAGGCATAAATTCTCATAACAGCAATTCAGACAGAAACATTCAATTGCATTCAAACCTTCCCCAGCTCTATTGAAGCTCAAGAAGTCCTGCTTAGTTTCATAGCTCTCAAGGCAGAGAAGCCCCGATCATGACCATGTAGTGTGCAGGCAGATTCCATTGATGTAAATGTCACAATGGATTATCAGGTTTGGATACTTATTCAAAGGCTTCATAGTACTGGCAGAGTATATGTCTCATTGATCCTTAGTTTGGCTAAGTTACTTCTGAACTCTGTACTTTCTATGTATAGGATAAACCTTTTCTTTCTCAGCTAAAGAAACAATAAAATGTTTTTATGTATTAATGATCAGTATACTGTCATTTTATAATAAAGGCAAAAGAAAGTCATTTTGGCATTTTACTGCCAATAGATTTGCCACATTACTGCCACCTACAGCAATATATGTATTCTGCAGAAACCATTACCATACCTGAGTTAAGAGTCCTAGAAGTTTTCTCCGTTTGCTTAAGACAGCAGCTGCCATTTTAAATTGCTTCCTGTTTGCAGCTCTAGCTGTTATAGCTGAGATCACATATTCCTAAGGGAGGGGGGAGGAATTTTTTAGCATTCTTGTGGGAAGGGGGAGCAGGAGAGAACTGGGCAGACTCTGGCCACGGGAATTAAGGATGACCCAACATGTTCACAGAAATAGAGACTAGAAATCAGTGCAACATTATTGTAAGTGCTTATGGCTGTATTTACATACACCTTTCTGATAAACCCTACTTAGTTTTTCCCTTTCCTTCTCCTTTAAAGGCAAATTTTGTTCTGAAAAAGTGACTTAATTATATACATATATACACACAAACATATAAATGTAAATCTATCTATCTATCTATCTATCTATCTATCTATCTATCTATCTATCTATCTATCTGTCTGTCTGTCTGTCTATCTATGCCTCATTTAAATTAGACAGTGCTATTCATTTTGCAGAAAGGCAAACATTAGTGAGGGAAAGGCAGCCAGATGCTGGAAATACCAAGGGCGACTTGCAAAATAACAGTTATATTAAAAGAAATTAATTTTAGAAACATTATTTGATGGAAGTGATTTAACAGGGAAATAAACATTGAAGAAGAAAAAAAGTTTCCTTATCTAAGCACAAGAGCTGAAATAGTGTAGCACAAGCCATTTGCTGCCAGCTATATTTTATTTTCTTTCAAAGATAAATAGATTTACAGATTTTCTCTCTGTCAGCAAGCAGAGCTTAGAGTCAGTACAGTAAATGTATTTATCAAATACTGTCCATTGTTGTTCTTGGGAGTTTAGCTTTTGGCAAAGTCCTTACAGCCTCTCGCAGTCTCTTTAGCCAAAGAATATTGCTGTCTGTCCAAGTCTCTCATAACAATGTCAAACCCAAACCAGCCAATCTGGTCTTTCTCTGAAGTGTGTACTCCACTTTGGGTTAAAAAAGAGGATGCCCAAAACATAGATGCCAAATGGATCTGTGTGTGAAATGAAGCCCACCAATGTGTGTTCCTGACTCTAAACACCTGACTGACAAATGGCCATGAAGTCAATATCAGAGTTTATTTTCCATGGCAAGGTATGTATAGTGAGAAAATGAACTACATATTTTACATGGGCCTTTGGCAAAACAATGGGTGACTTGTTTTACACAAGACATGTAGTTTCATTTTGACAAAAATATATTCTTAATTCAATTTGAATAAAAAGAAATAGCTGAGGGTAATAACTGCCTAGGAAGAGAGTGGCATCTTACCCCACGCCAGTGCCTGAGCATGGTCATGGTCATTATATTTGATCTGTGGAACCTATACAGACTGGCTAAGAAATCACAATAGCAAAGGCCAAGGAGAGAAAAACTGTTTGTTTGTTTGTAATCTTACTTAAGTTTTGGTGGATGAAATTTTGAATAGCAAGTTACGTGATTTTTTCATGTCTTTCTCTCAAGAACAAGTGGAGCTTTATTGGAAGAGAACAGCATTCCATCTGCCTCACTATGAACTGCACAACTTCTGATGGTCAAACATGGCTGGATACAGTGAAGAGATGGAGGGAGCACTAAATGAAGTCAGAAGCCTTGGCAATAGTTTATGGGCTTTAAAGGCTAATATTTTAGTATACTGGGTTTAAAACAATAAGTTTGCCCAGGTAGAATTTACTGTTTACCTATTTAAAAGCAAACACATTGGGCAAACCTAGTTCCTTTTATTACATATAGGGGTAAAGGTGTCCAAATCTCTATTTGCCCACTAATGGAGGAATGCAATAAAAGTGATTAATGGAGGGGGTAGGGGGGAATAAATAAGGACAAACATTCTTTAATTATGCCAATTATTATTCTTCAATTGTCCATGGTGCTTGAAAGTTGCATTTTTTGTTTGGTGCAAATTGAATGACTTTAAATACTTTATATACGCTTTTATTACACACAATGCCCACTGGCACAGTCTGTTTCCTTTTCATTTGCACTCTGATATATCATTCGTCAACCTTTACATAAGTTCTCCATATGAATGATAGTCAAGGGTAGAACTGAGACCTCAGACCCTCCCCATTTCCCCCTTCCAAATTGTTGTTTAGCTGAAATATTGCACCAGTTATTTAATATTCTTTCCTACTCTTTCTTCCTTCCCTTGTTTTCCTTTCTCCGGTTGCACTTCCCTGGGGTTTTTTAGATTCTTAAAAAATGCAACATAAATGAAAATGAACAACAGACCTTAGTTTTTCTTAATTATTAACTGACTTAAAGTAGAAAATAAAGTTTAGGTATCTGGAGAACTTGAGGGCTACAGTTACAACCTATTAGTGTCACAAGCACATAATTACATATTACCTCTGGTATTTTGTATTTACCCACAGATTTAATTTCTAAAATCACACAGGCTTTGTGCTATATTATGTAATGTTCTCAAAGTAAGTTTTCTATGTGGAATAATATTAGTAATGTTTCATCATAAATAACTCTTTAACTGAAGATATGCAAGCGCCAGAGTTATTCTGGGAAAATGAGCCCAGTCTAGAATTTCCCAGTGACCTGTAAATAACACTTACCTGAAGCAGATGCATCTAATTTAATGAAGCCTCTATGCTTGTCTGCCCAGCTGTCCATTACACTGGTAATGATCTAAACTCTGCCTAAATGAGTTGTCTCTTGTGACAGTTCAGCAGCTCAAAACATGAGCTACTTCACCTACCATGGGATAGGTGCACATAGGTGCACATTACTGTCTAGTATTTCTAATTTGCAGTTCCAATAGGTACATTTGTTTTTAGAATCTATGACTGCAACCTTAAGGAGCTTGATTTCCATCATGGCATACAGCAAATTTTTATACGCACGGCTTAATCCTCAATTAGTTTGGAGGAAACCGTTAGAGATTTCATAGTGCATTTCCCCAGCCAATGCGCTATTACTCTTACGTATTTCCATACTAATTCTGCATGACTTTAATTGCCTATAACTGTCTGAAGCCGATTATGTGCAGAGTGATGATTCCTTTGTGTCAGATGCACAGCTTGATAAAACAGTTTTATTCACCTACTATAGGCTAACCCCTCTGAGGAGAACAGAGAATTTTGCAGAGTAAGGAAATATTAAATGTTGTTATTCTGAAATAAAGTGACAAGTAATGTGAATAAAAGAAAACGAAAATCAGGAAAAATCTCTCTAGATAATTCCTTGGAATCGTTCTCTGAATGGATTAGTGGCTTATATATCTAGGGGCCAGTGATACCATTTGAGAAGGCTAACTATGGATACTTCAACTAGGATTTAAAGAAGTGTAGCTCAACATATTTATTTCAAATCTTGCTGGACTACAACATCTAACATACCCTAACACATTATACAGGGTTAAATAATGCTGGGAGCTGTAGTATGACAAAATCAGGATGGAATTTTTAAAGGAACTTTGCTCAACAAGCATTTCTCCAGCAGCTCTAAATGAAGATATCTAGTCCTGGAAATTTTAAATTAATTAAATATATGTATATTGCTTTATTGTTTTCACTGCCAGTTGATTTTTGTGCTTCGTATGTTTTAAAGACCGGCATTTTTAAAAACATTTTCAGTTAAGGAGCATATGCTGTGGGCCATTTTTAGATTAAAAAAGAAAAAGAAAGCAACGGTTTATAATGTTGTCTAAATTTGTGGGCAATTCTGCTTCAGTAAAAAGATATAGAACTATATTAACATTTTTTTTATATTTATTATTATATACAGTATGTTTTGTATTAAAGCTGCTGATTTGAAAAGCCCAATTCTTTGCAAGTGTGCCAATCCTAAATATATAGTTTCATGGAGATCCCTGACTTGCAAAGATAAAAAAATGCACACAAACATAATGCCAAATTTTCACAACACCACACCAGAAATGTAGCGTACGATAGCAAAGTCAATAAGGGACCTAAAAATAAATTGATAATATTTTTTTTACCCCAGAATTTTTTACATTCTTTCACTTTATGGCATCTGTAGGCAGTCTTGGGTAAAGAGATAAAACATCATTAATATGAATGCAAGTGATCTTCTGAATAGTTTGATGGTTAATATGCATAGCATTTCCATTTAGAGAAATTAAAAAGTGCAAACAAATTTAGACTGTTAATGCTACTACAAAAAACAAACTAACCTTTTGATGTGTAGTAAAAGCTCCAAATAGATAACAGAAAACAAAAGTTTTTAAAAAAAAAAAAAACATTCTAACATATCAAAATAGGTAAATGTGTCTTTCTGCTAAAATATGCCTGCAAAGGAACTGTGCAGCTTTTCTAAAGTTAAGGTGGCCATACACGGGAGATCTAAAGTCTATTTCATTAGAAGATGTTAAAATGTTAGGCACCGCCCAGTGAAATAGATAGCTAAGGTTTTCCTTGGGCCTGTGTTACTGTTAGCAGAAAACAGCTCTGGCCTCCTGTGGAAAAGATACCTAAGCGCTGAGCCGGCATCTTTGTGCCTTTGATCTTTTATCCTTTGGCGTTTGGCGTTCTGCTCATGTGTAGTAGATCTGAGTAGATCTGCCAGGTTTACTCTACTGCGCATGCACAAACTCAGATTTTCACAAGGGACACCTGGGATGCCAGTAGGAAAAGTAAGTAAAATGTCAGTGCAACGCTTTTGGGAGGTTTTTCCACAGGCTGGTGCCGTTTCTTCTTAACAGGAGCACTGATGTGGGGGAAATCCTTAGCGATCTATTTCACTGGGGGGGGGGGGGTGCCTTATATTTTGGCCATCCCCAGTGAAATACACTTTACATGTCCTTTAAGCGTCTAATTCTGCCCATTCAGACTGAGCATGTGTATGGGGCCCGCATATGGGCAGGTTTAACTATACCATTGGCATGAGGACTGCATTGGCTTGTTTATGTGGTCCTTATTCAGGCTTCCTGCATACCATTGTTGTGATCATTTGCCTAATCAGCCAGATATCGCCTAACTCAGGTTGGAAATATTGTGGAAAGATCTGCTAATTTGGCAACCTCTTGCAATTGTGTCTTTCAGTGAATGGCCAGCTTTAGTTTTTAAGAAACTTCTTTAAAATGCCTCATGCTACAGCATACCCCACGTCCTTAGATACAGCAATAACTACGGATAACAAGAGTCTTCTCAACAGACAAAAAAAAATATATATACATACATACAGGGTATATATATATATAACCAGGAAGAGAGTCAAGATTCTGACTGGAGTATCTTCTTGCATCAAACAGACCACTAGAGCACATTCAAAATATTTTATTGTGCAGTGTTGCAATCTCAGTAATTGCTGCACTACAGCTCTTATCATGCTTTAACCCTTGCTTTATGCTTGTAAATTCAGCAGCATGTTGGTGGACAAAACACAGCTATGGGTGCTTTAATCCCTATAGTATTTACTTGCTTGCATGAACTTAAAAAATCAGAATGGAACTTTGAAATTTTTCATTTTTCTTTAAAACTGAAAGGTTTATTTCAAAGCTTGGCTGTGGATGGAAAAAAATATATAAAGAGTAAAGTATACTGGCTAGCAGTGATTTGCTGTGAGCTTACTTACCTTCAATAATTATTGTTTACAAGAATAGCACCAGATCCTGCTCCAAAGGCTTTATTATACAAGCCACAATGTCATTTGCTCAAGGTCACTAGGGTCCATCAATGAGCTTTCATGCATTTTTACAGTAATTGAGTCTATATCTGTAAAATAAGACTTTACCAACATGATGGGAGAACCAATTTACTTGCATAAATGGAAATCAGAGAGGAAGGAAAATGGAGAATAGAATTTTTATACTATCCTAGGGGTATGACCGTTCCTAACTGGATTATAACAATTATAACCTCGACTAGCTTGTTAAATTTAACCCCTAACAGATAATTTGAAAGAGGCAAAATGTCATATTTTCATTGACTTTTAATTTGAAGAGACATGTTTGAATTACTACCCTTTATTAAACACCACCATAGGCACATGGACACACACATATAATAGCAATAATCAAAATTGCCTAACATTTAGGATATTAATTCTTATTGCAGACCAAAGCTTTAATAACATAAAGAGGCAAAGAAATAAGCTGCTGCTTAATGAGAGGAGCAAATGGGAATTAAAGACAATGTCAACCATCCGGCATATAACTACTGACACAAACTGCAATTAAAATTAATCGTTTTCCCAGACTACATCAAGATTGTGTTTTGATTAAGATGTGATTGTGTTTATGCATTGTTGGTGTTGTAAATTATAGTGTCTCATTAAATGACTATCCTGTCTTACATGATTTATCCATTCACCAAACACAAATCTAATATTCGTCTTTTTACAGTGAGGAAAATGACAATTTTAAAGCAAAAGTAACATAAAATGTTAGTCTCTTGTGATAAATCTCTGCTACCACAGGCAATTTCCCTGAAAAGCCTTTTCACTGACAATTGCCAGTGGAGAGGCCTACATATCACTTTTCAGTTTTCTGAAGTCACATGAAGTTGCCTGTAGGATGAAACTGGACCTAAATACACCCTATGTTGTAGCAGTGTACGCGTGTCACACACATGACGGTATTTGCATGACGTCACACACCGATGTTGCATGAGTTACATAATTTCCATAGAGTGGCAAGATCTCCCTACCCCCTCACTCCCTCAGCTCTTTCAATGGATTTCCTATGGAAATCCATGGCGGAGCCTGTGGGTATTGTGGAATTTTCAGATACAAAAAAATAACAATAAGCAGATATGAGTTCTGTTATTTCGGACTCTTTCCTTAGTGAAGAGTGTTTATCACACGTGGCTTAATTATTCTTTTAATGGTAAAAGGCTTACCAAAGGGAATGAGGAATGGCAGAAAGATATTTACACAACAAATTACCATGTAACTGCTGTGCAATAGGATGAGAGGCTTAAGAGCCATAAAGTGACAAAACAATACATAAATATAAATCTTTATATATCAAACAATGCATTAAAATTATAAAATGTAAAAAGCATTGTCTATCAAAGGTATTGCTGTTCTACTAGATGATACACTCTTGCAATATCCTGATACACTCTGGCAATAGCCTGTATAGCCAGGCAGATTGCCTTGATACCATACATGGGTACTGTAGGGATGTGAAGACCCATTCCTGCTGGAGGCTATAAATGAAATGTCAGCCATTTTAAGAATGGATACCACTTTTGTTACAGAGGGCAGTCACCAATCTGTCTACCACGCCCTTAGCTACTGCCTCAATCTCCACGCAAGGGGTAGGGCATGTAAAAAGGCGGGGCACACCCCTTGATACACAAACAATGGCGGAAAGGCAGCTTGAATAACAGAGTTGGATGCAGTCAGTGGCACAAGCACCATCTTGACTCCATGTTACAGAATAGCACCTTTAACATTAATATAGTATAAAGTTTTATTTCTACTTTTTAGGCAATTCGTAACCCAGTCTGCATTGCATTCACAATGCCTGTCTATAAATCTGCCACCATTTCCAGTACAATTAACAAAACATTTTCTACTGTATTATTCACATACAATATCACACCGTGGTCATTATCAATTTAGACAGCAAAACTATAAACCATAATTCACAATGTCAGAAATCCAGCATCTGTACTAAACTCTTTCACTTACCCTTTATACACTGTTTTTGCATTCCACAACTCTTAAAATGAAATGTTGCTTCCTATGAAAAAACATCCAATATACCGCTTATCGCCACAATATGCTAGACAAGCAGGCAAAACTGAGACTTCAGTTAACCAGTGTTCAATGAGAATTTCAGAAGAATTCAAGGATATGGGAGGGTGGGAGGGAGTGAAAAAGATTAGTTTTGTGTCAGACTGTAACAGAGAGCGAGATAAATTTATTTTTGACCTCTCTTTTCCCAGTCTTCGTGTTTGTAGCAAAGGTTTTGTTTCTCGGCACATCTATGGTGTTATTTTTTATGAATGCATTTAGCTGCTTTTAACCATTTCCTGTGTTCCCACTGTCAGAAGAATTTCTCATGGCTTAAATCCAGGTAAGCACTTTTAAAAGTAGGACATGTCCATATCCATCAGTTATTGCCTCTATTGGTGATCAGGCTGGCAAACAGATTTAAACAGATTTCTTCCCTGAAGGAGTTTAGGGCCCCTCTTAAAACTCAGTGTCCCTTCTTCCCTCAAGTCCTAGACTTTCTTGTGATCTTACTTATGGTACTTACGGTATTGGTTGGATTTTGTAGCAGCATGCCTACGCCCGTCTGTCCTGTATTCAGGCCGACTGCTTGTATAAAATATAAATATTGCAGTCCTATGCCCTTTGAAAGAAAGGACCTCTTCTCCCTCTTGTTCCCCCCCACAATTTCATACCAGACATGTGGTTAGGACAAAACATAGATACCTTAAAACAACTCCTCGAGGAATCAGGCTGCTGACAGAGACACCCATCTGCGAAAAGCCAGGGGATGAAAGAAGAGAGTCAAAGATTTACCATGCCGTGGCCGCTTTCAAGCCGGTGGGATGGCATATCGGGGAGATTAGTCGCCCGCGACAAGTGAGATTTGTCGCTGGCGACTAATCTCCCCGTCTGCCACGGCCGTTAGAGATAAATGTTTTAAATTATTTAAAAATAAACAAGGCAATATAATCAAAGGCCATTCTGATAAGATGTAAAAATCTGTAGGGGTCTTGAAATGGTAAAACAATTGAATAAATGAATGTATCCTTAGAGACAATAAACTTTCCAAGGGCACACAGAGCATTAGCTCCGCTGCTCTCAACTGGTGTTTTTTCTGCAGGCTGAAAGAAGCGTATCTTCTCCTTTCTGCTTCTCTATATATAGCTATATTGACAATCACAGCTTCCACCTATGTTTAGCTACATGAAGCAGAATGGAAGCAAGATTGGCCCAAACAGGCTAAGCTTAAGCTCCTCCCCATGTAGCTACACGCCAATGCTCTGTGTGCCCTTGCTATGGATCTGCACATGTTCTTGTGAGACAGTATGCTGCAGATTGGTTGATCAGACCAGTTATTAGCACTTTTTTTGTGAGCATAACTTTGGTTTAATTGCATGAGTCTTATAGACAATGTTATGTGTATGTCTAATGCTTTCGGGTTTGACCTACTTAAGCTTTAATGTTGTGCGTGTTGACTTCAATAATCTAATATTCCTTGGATTTGCTTTCTGCTTTTTCAAACTTTGACCACAGGCTATTCCTTAAAAGGATAAGAACCTTGACTCATTTTGCTAAACAATCATATGAAAGCACTTTGCATTTTATCAAATTATTATCAGATGCTGGTTCGTTAACTTGCATACGCAAATATTACTATAAAAATATGTTGTGATTAAGGCTAACAGCAAATAATATGGCAAACTATCAGGTATCACGGTAGTCTGACGATATTAGTCTCTCCTGCGCTTCCCACTGGACCCGAACACTGAATGTGAGAACAGTAACAGGCCCAGCTTAAGAATAGCAGTAGTGCTGTATAGGTGTATAGGATATAGTCTTGTCACCAGCGGAAACCGCAACAAGGCACTTAGCTGCAAGAAGTGTCATGGAATAGGCTGAGGTCAACCAGAAATCAGAGTCCGAGAGTCAAGCCAAGGGAAAATGGAAGAATAACCAGGAACAAGCCGAATCAGAAACCAGAAGATCAATCAGAAGAATGCAGGAACGCTCGGTGACAAATTGCAGGCAAAAAGATCACTTCGCACTGTTTGCAGGCCTCAGCGTCCTTAAATTCAGACAGCGCATGTGCGCAGCGTCAGTCGCGTCGATCGCACGGTGTCGATCGCGGCGTGCACGCGGCGTTGGTCGCGGCGCACGCGTAAGCGGCGTACGCTTAGCCGTGCGCCCGTGCGTGTGTCTGTCCAAACGCGAGCCCGTGCAGACCCTGCGCCGCGACAGACGCATACTGGTGCGACCAGCCGCAGCACGGGAGTGCTGGCAAAACCTTTCTTGGCACACTTTTGCAGATTAGGATCACACCCAGCATACCTGGGCAAACCTGGGAACCCTCTGGGAGCCACAAATTTGTAGTTCTACTAATGTCCTTCCCCCCCTTGATGGGTTACTTACAGGGGTTGGCACACTGCAGTTCGCAGGTAGCTCTGACACTCTCTACAGTGGCATCAATCTCCAGTCACCTCCGGCAGCTTGGCAGGTAACAGGGTTGGGTCTTTGTGTGTAGTTGGAGCTCCATGCCTCTCCTCCTGGCCAAAATCAACATGCATAGTTTCTTTTTGCTGTTTTGTACAGTCTCTGTCTTTCTCACTGGGAATAGCAGAACTTTTATAACCTCTGCTGGACCAACCTGTATTTTGGTTGCCAAACCTGGGCTTGTTTTGGGTCTTTCTCTTTTCCCATCATGCTCTGGGTTCTTTTCCTGCTTCACAATGACCCTTGCTTAATGATGTTACCGGCAGGTTGAAGCTAAAGCACAGGAGCTGGTAGGCCCAAAATGAGCAGGTAACTGGGGGGCGAATCTACAGATCCCTTACAAACAGGGCTCGTCATTGTACAGAGCTATGACAATACAGCCTGCTTGGAAATGAAAGTGCGCCCTTTGGTTACAATACACTTTTACTTCATAGCTAATTTATGTACATACATGCAAACTGTTAGTGCAGTTGCATATAGCAGTCAATCAGGTCTTCATTTTCCAGCTTTTATAAGATGCTCATAAATCAGCCCCGTAAAGTCTTTCCTAGCATTTTAAATGAATACATTTGATTGTCAGAAAATTAAAACAACACAATTCAAAATATGTCAAAACTGTGAAGAGAAACAATTATAACTGTTAAGAAAAGCAATATAGGTTTAATGATGTTGCTCCTAAAAACGTCATTTAGTCAAGTAAAACAATCTGTAAAATAGGCATTTTAAATAAATGAGCAATGTTGTGTGCAACATCAAGCACATACTTGCCAGATGCCAGTTATTTCTGCACTCTCCTTGCTTCCCATATGTGGTACCCAATTAGTGCCTGTATACCTACTGTACACAGCTCTGTGGCCCTAATGAAATGAAACATAGTTGCACAAAACAGCCCACAATTTATAATGAATCATATGGTGGCCCATTGCATCCAGACTGCATAATCCAGATGAAATGATCTATCCTTTTTCAAAAATGACCCACTAAATCAAGCCTCATCAGAATGAGCATTCACAGATGTTATCCTGGAGGCCTTACAGCCATTGCACAATATCCTTACTACCCCGGGGTCCACTTGGCTGCTCTATACTCTTCCTGCACGGAAAAGCTTAGTGTAAGGGATGCTACATTTATAAGAGCAATTTCTTGATTAAATTAAATATGCCTTATTTATCATAGTATATAATATTTGAGCCCATCAAGTTCAGTTTTTGCATTCCTTTCAGAGAAAGTCCCCTAGGTTAGCTGTCAGTTCAGGCTCAAAAGAGAAAAGGAGAAAATATGTATCCTTCCTGGGTCATTGGATCAATTGCCAAATGTTTGATGGATATGGAATGGATATATATGCCCTTCCAGGATATAAATCCTATCCATTTGATGCTCACATATTAATCACTCAAAACTTCTCATAGAAAGGAATTCCTGCCCCTTTATTGTCCATTGCCTTTTATCTCGATGGGTGCCCAAAACTGAACCCTGTACTGCTCAAAACTATACCCCTTGATCTCAATGCACTATAACAAATTATATTTATGTAGCCTAAATTATGTTTAGACTTACCAGGTGCCCATGTGTATGACTTTACATTTCTCATCTACAGCATGATGTCTCTATTTGCTCCACCATACAGGGTTCTATAATAAAAGATGCAGGGCTTGTAACCCATAGCAATCAATTGCCGTTAAATCATTCCTGCTGATTGGTCAACAAAGGCAAACATTAAACATTTTATTACATTACTCCATAGACTTACCTGTTATAAACTTCTGATTCCTCCACTTAAATAAACATTGTTGTCACCTTGCTTTCTTAACCAACGAGAGTGCCATTAATAACAAGAATGAAAAGAACAAGGATAGTATCCAAGGCTATTGTGATACTAAAAAATAGGTCAGTATAGGTTTGTGTGTGCTGGGTTTACTTGGATGGGTTGAACTTGATGGACTCTGATCCCATCAACCCTATGTAACTATGAACTGTGCCTAGAGACTCCTGTGATCTTACGTTCTGGTAAAACATTGGCTCTTGTCTGTCACTCAGGCAATAGCGAGTGAATGAGCCTCTTATACAAAGCACGATCAATCGCCTAAATTAATCCTAAAAAAAGGCCTGTCCTGACACAATCTGTTAACGTCCCCTTTGCAGAAAGCGGCATCTGTTCAGTCCCGGCATTGTTTGTGCTTCAGTTACAGTACCTCTTTTACGTGAGAGTAGTTTTTAATAACTCTTATTGATATACCGGTAAACTGTTTTTCATTATATCTGCATTAAAAGTCTCCTTTTCTGCCATTCTACCGGACAGAAATGTTCTCATGACATAGCAGGATAATATACAAACCATACAGCTGTGGTTATGCTTTAATTTAGCAGCATGACTGAACAATTTACATGTTAATTAGAATATTATTATAGAAATTGTTTTTCAGTTTTAACTGGAGGGTAGCTTAGTATTAGGCCAAACTCATACCTTTGCCTTCCCAGTGACTTATACATTAAATTACAAATACATGTGGAGTGTGCAAAGTACAATTCAGAAGCTTTTTGCTGTGTTTTATTCCCAAAGTGCAGTGTTTTTTTTTTTAGTTTCTAAAATTCCAATGTAATTGTGGCTTGTCATGTATTTGCACCCACTGCAGTTACACCCAGTTGGTTAAAATACATGCAACTGGTTGTAGCCTGTTTTCATGTATTAGATGCGGCTAATATTGTTAAAGGGATTGCATAATTTTCAAGGCTTGTCATTAAAATGGTGCACTTATTTACACAGCCCAATGGAATTATATTATACTCCTACCCTTTAACACAGTGATCCCCAACCAGTGGCTCATGAGCATTATGTTGCTCACCAAACCAAATTATATTGTTTTGATAGTGTGCATAGAGGCTGCCTAATAGCCAATCTTAGCCCTTATTTGGCTCCTCCATGAACTTTTATGATGCTTGTGTTGCTCTCCAAGTCTTTTTACATTTGACTGTGGCTCACGAGTAAGAAAGGTTAGGGACCCCTGCTTTAACATAACTCAATGCAAACTGAAAGAAAAAATGCAAAATATCCAATATATACAAAGTCTACACATCATCACTACTATTTTAGATTCCCCAGGGTTCATGATGGTCATAGTTAAATAAATTATGTAAACTTACTCAGAGAACTTCTGTGAGCACTTTTGCAATTTGCATTCATTTAATATTTTTTTGAGATTTTAGCAGTTTTATACAGCTAGGCAGGCTTCAGCTCAGCAGTTTTCTTTGAAGTGTCAGCAACCCCAACTGTCTATGCATTCTCTATGCACTTCCTGGATTAATTTAGCCCTAAAGTTGTTGATTCTTAGTTGAGCCAAAAGACTGGTATTAACAGTATAATCATGCAAATATCTCAGAAACTGTTAAAATGAGAGAAAATGAATGTACACTGCAAAAGTGCTCAGAGAACAAACTAAGTTTATGTATGTATGTATGTATATTTTTATTTATATAGCACTACTTATGTACACAGCACTATACAACAGATATGGGTTTAGATCCCCTTTCATACCTTTTCATATCTATTTTTTTATTAGAGATTTTGCCCAGACAAATCAAAATATGCATTACATGTTGACCTGGTCAGTTTTAAATATCCTAGTAATACAGAGAACTTTCTATATTTTGAATTTCAACCATTCAAAAGCAAGGTTTAGGGCTTCACAACAATGGTGTTATAATGGAACATTTTGACTTAATCCCGTATTATATATGCAATTTATCTTAGCATGTTCTTGAGTATTGAATATACTTTGAAATTCAAGCATTTAAAAGCCAGGAATAGGGCTTTATGGTGATGTCATAATGGATCAGTTTTATTTCAGACAAGTAACAACATGGATTATATGCAAGTGGGACTTTGTCTATGTGGTGCTCTTGAAGCTGATGCATACAAATCATAAGTCACTGTTTTGTGGTAGTAACTATCTGTATACTGTGTATACTTCATTTTATAACTAATGTGTTGCACTTTTTGATTAGAGCTCAGTATTTGTCAGAAAAAAAGGTGGACTTTGCAGGTTTAACAGCTTGTTTTAGAGCAGTGGGGCTTGATTATCTTAAAGAAGAAGGAAAGTCATTTTGGCATTTTACTGCCAATAGATTCGCCACATCAGTGCCACCTAGAAGGCATAATTTATTCTGCAGAAATCTTTACCATACCTGAGTAAAGAGCCCTAGAAGCTTCCCCCGTTTGTTTAAGATTGCAGCTGCCATTTTAGCTTGGTCTTTATATCTTCCTGCTGTAGCTCTAGAGGCTGGTAGCTCAGATTACACATTCCTAAGGGAGGGGGGAGTGAATTTTATGAATTCATAAGGGAAGGTGGAGCAAGAAAAGGGAGAGAGCTGCACAGACTTTGGCACAGGAAAAAAGGAAGCAATAAAATCATGTGTTTCTTTTGATAGAGTGCAGCTTTTCTGTGAGTGCTTATGGCTGTATTTACATAGACCTTTCTATAATGTACTACACTATATGTTTTTTGATTGTTTTCTATTTTATGCACTTTCACTATACTTTTATGAGTGCATTTGAAGCCCAGTCAAAGGGGTTTATCGAGAGGAAGCTTCATGCAAAATACAAAGACCACTGTTAGTGCTGAGTTTATTACACATTGTATTTCATTTTTACACTAAACTGTTCTTTTAAAATATTATATTTTGTGTTACATCTTGACATGACCAGTTGTAAAGGAAATGATTTAAAGGAGAAGGAAAGGCTAATAAAGAGTTAATCTCAAGCTGCAGTGATACCTTCAGTTCTCTCAATAGGAAGAAAATACGCTGAGCTCTGTAAAGAAAGTTCCCATAATGCCTCACTCCTGCACCAAGACCAAGACCTGTGTACATGCTCAGTTAGTAAGACTATGAGGAATCTTCCTGCTGATTGGCTCAGATCCACATTCCTAAGGGGGGGAGTGAGTTATTAGCATTCTTGAGGGAGGGGGGAGCAGGAGAGGGGAGAGAGGAGAGAGCTGTGTGTCTCTGGCAGAGGAAAACACAACAAATCTTTTAACAGAGAACTCAGTGCAGCGTTTCTGTGAGTGCTTATGGTTGTATTTACATAGACCTTTCTGATAAAGCTTTTACCTTTCTTTCTCCTTTAAGGAATTTATAGGAAATTAATTAACTGGTAAAACCCTACAAACAGCTCACTGCTTACATAAATTGTAACTATGGGATCTATTTAACTAGAAACTGTAAATAATAATGAAATGCTGCAATACACTTAACACAATAGGTGCTACAATTTGAAAAAAATGACTTACTTACCTTATGCCACAATCCTGTTAGTCATATTATTGGCCCACCTAGGCCAGAAAAATTCCGGTCCTCGGTACCACAGAAGGCAGGACAGCACTGCCTTAGGCTGTTTCAAAATGTTTTACCTAAGACTTTGCCCAAGCAAGTTATAACATGGATTATAAGCAAGTAGGAGTTATTTTATGCTGTGCTATTCTGTGGTGCCATTGAAGCTGATATATACTATTTATATATAACTTTTTAACTTTTTAGTGTTGTTAGAAACTACCCTATAATTCTTTCATTGTATAACTACTATGTTATACTTTTTGATTAGAGCTCAGTATCTGGCAAAAAGAATAGATTGCATTTTCAGTCCTACTCAAGTCTGTACAGCTTCTCCGCCAGCTCCTTATAAAAACTGGCTTTTGTGGATACTTTTTAAGCTTTGGGTTATGAAAACTGTCTATTTGTCAGGACTGCGGCCTGGGCCTCATATCAACCTACTGCAGTACTTAAGATGCTGGTGCACATGGCTGCAATGTCGTTTCCATGATAACATGCTAGCATGTGGTTTGCTGCCAAACGTTAAATAAAAAGACATAGAGGACCTGAGTTCAATCCCCTATCATAGTTCTTACTTACTGAGTTCCTGGGTGCTCACTTGAGTGCTGTTTCTGATTAATCAGTTTTTTGCTCTTTTGCCTGACTTGAGATAATTCTTTTTTACTGACCTGGCCCAACAGCCCAAACTATTGGAACATGGAATCAAGAAATATTTCTTGTTAAAATTAAAAAATTACAATTTTTTTTCCCTCACTGCAAATGAATCTAGCTGATCAGTAGAGTAAGAAATCCAAGTTCCCATTCAGAACAAATGACTCACTCTCTATCATCAATACACAGAGCCATGATAAGAACAATCATGCAGGTGTCACACTAAATTTAAATGAAAATTATTTCTTACCACCCACATCTAGCAATTATAAATCTGCATTTAAAAAGAGACATCTTTCATTTGAATCACTAACCCTTTAGTAATAGGTTATTAATATAAAATACAGTATGTGCTGCATGAGGCAAAAGGAGTAGTATAGTTATCCCTGCTCAATTTCACTCTTCTATATGATATTTCACTATAAGTGAGGCATTACAGGGCTTAACATGTAACATGAAATAAATTGCACCTTGTCAAAGAACTGGTACACATGCACAGAATGCAAGAAATATACTGCATGTACCTTTGTGTAGCTCATTCTTTAAGAACTGTTCAATTTCCTTGTTGATGATTCTGTTAGCTCTACAACATTAGTCTGGCAGACTATATCAGAATTATTACGTAAAGAGTCAGATTGGGGAATCAGGGACCCACCAGAGAACTTGATTTAAATGGTCCAACCACTTGTAGCCAGCTAGCCCTAACACATTTCCTTTGAGAAATCATTGGAAATCATTGGAAACTCAGTTCAGTCTATGGGTCACTTGTTAGTGGGATAGTAACAGCAGGTATTTTCCAGTCTTACTAACTTTCTACTGAAGTGCCTCTCCCCATATGTAAGAAAGAATACAGCATGCCTGTCCTTCATTTAACACCAGAGAGTGCCCACCAGAACCTAGCTGTGACTTTGGCTGTGCATGAATCTGGGACAGTGTGCTGAATGAGTGCAAGGCAGCACATGGATAGCATCGTGAGTGGGCTTATCCATGGATAAAGCCAAACCCACTACCTGAAGATGTTTTAAAGAACTGTTTCAGTGGCCTGAACCCATCCTAACCAGGAAAAATGGATGCATAACAAAACAGTAAGGGCAATGCAATGCAAATAAAAGTGTTCCGCGTTATATTACTAATCTATGCCCCTCATTAGCCCAGGTCGTTCTTTTTGATTATAGATGCTGCTAGAGAAGTGCCCAGCGGCCCCAAAAATCAAATACAAATAACATTCAAAATCTACCCAATAATCACCGACATTATTTATTCACATAACCTTTACTTTTGTTGGTTTCCTTTGAGCAGTGAAAAGATATAACACCTACACCAACTGCACCAAGCTAGTTACTTTTGTTTTGCATCTTGCCTACACTTGTATCAGTAATGATGATATTTGAGTACAAAATGTTAAAAGCCTTTCTGCCTCTTAAGCCGGGGGTTGATTTTATCTTTGCTGATATATGCGTTTGGATTAGAGGAAGTTCAGCAAAAACTTGATCTGATTATTTAGTACTTTGGAGGTGTAAATGGAAGAGAGTTAATGGAGTGATTATGCATTCATGAGCTTACTTTGTAACTGATTTTTGGAGTTGAAAATGGGTTTTAAGAGTAAGAAATTGGTAGCAGAGTAGGAAGGTAGTGACATTAATAGCTAATAGTTATCCTAGGAAATGAGAGCAGGACAAATAAATCATAGAATTAGAGAAAGGATTAGCTTTGTGGGCTCAGGTAATATGTGCAATTACAAACAAGATGTCATGGATCTAGCTTTGTTGCCCAATATCTATGGAAATTGAATGTTATTTTCCCCCATGAGCTTCACACTGGTCAAGCAAGTCAAAATACTTACTTAAAAAAAACAGAGGTTTTGGGTATGTTTTACTGGGGATATATCATTATTATTCTCGTTCATTTTCAACTCAACATTTTTAGTCACTTAGGCATCCTCGTGACTTTTTCTGTGTAGGGGGTAGAAAAGTATATGGGTAAATGTCTTGCTTATGGAGTTTGCATTTTGGAATAGACATACAGTAGTTGACATGGATGTTTTCAGCTAAGTGTCATTCTAGAAGATATTATTAACCCCAGATAATTTTGCTTGTGAATCAACAATATAATCCCTGTTTCCACACAGCTACTAGAAAAGTCTAGAGAACCTGAGTATTTAATGAGGAAAATAAATTCAATTTAAATCCCTTCTAACCTTAGAGGTGTTACATTTATATTTACCAGAGTCAAGTTGGACGTCCAGTTCTTCCACTCTCTTTAGCAACATGAACAGCTCTGGTGACAGCAGTGTATTTATTTCTTTCATTCTGAGGCCATTGTCAGGCTATTCTTTAATACAATAAAAGAATTTGTGACATATCTGCAGAGGCACAAAAACTATACAATCACCAATACGTTGAAAAGGATTAAAACTTATCCCAATTATAATGGCATCTTCCTACTAGAAGGTCAATATCCTACGGGCACCCTTGAGGTAGAATAAGATGCCAGTAAGCTAATGGGACATATACATAAAAGTGTCACAATTAATTACTTTCACTGTTAGCTGGTAAATGTGTCACCCGCCAAAATAATGATTGTATAGAGCTTTGTCGTGTGAATTTTAACCTAACAATCCAGCAAAAGAATGCTTCATTAAAAGCCTGACAATGTAGCATTTTTAAGGATTTACATTCCGTTACATAATATGCTGTCAGAAAAAACACAAGTATGATTTTGTGACTACAGTAGTTATTATTATAATAAAAAATGCACTTTTGTTTTTTTTCCCCAGGAAAATGGTTTAGATTCTGCGTAAGCAGCAAATAGAGGCTTCTGGATTTTTAATTAGCTGCATGGATCCCACAGGCATGATTTTAGCTTATATTAATGAAGTCAGCTCTTTAAAAATCAATAAGATTATGCATGGTCATTAAACCCCTGAAGAATATACAATCATTTGACATTTAACAAGCATCATTTTCTCTAAGTTTTAAATGACTTGTCACTAAAAACACTGTAAAATTGAATGTTTATTAAATTACAATACTTTAAGTGTTATTTACTCATACATTAGCTGCAATTCCTTAAATCTGACAGGCATTTTGTAGTACATTTCCAAGGTTTCCTAGAATATATACAGATTTTGTAAACCCAGAAGAACGAAGACCCTACTAGATTAGATGATGGGTGTTTTCCTAAAGTACATGCAGCCAGCCCATTCATAATCTCCATCCTTGTTAGTTCCCATCCAGGTCCAGAATGGCAATCTGGGGATTCTGGCAGATATTATAGACAGTCACTATTTAGTGGGCTGGTTGGGGGGGTTTGGGCCTCTGTGTACCTGAAATACCAGGGCCATTTTGAATCCCAGTCCAGGCCTGTTCCCATACATGCCTCAGTAAACACTTCTACTGTCATTAAAAGAACCACAGAAAGGTAATGCACATTTCCTGCCTTGCTCTTTCTCCTCTTTCCTTCTGCACTATAGAATGCCTGCTCACTCTATATTAAAAAAAACCTACTTTCTGTGATTTTTCCCATTTCCTACATCTTCTTGCTATTACAGGAACCTTTACATCTATTTGGCTTCCCATAGTGCATTGATCCCCAACCAGTGGCTCGGGGGCAGCATGTTGCTCACCAACCCCTTGGATGGTGCTCTCAGTGCCCCCAAAGCAGGTAGTTATTTTTGAATAAAATAAAGCCTCCTGTAAGCTGATAGTGTGCATAGAAGCTAACTGATAGCCAATCTTAGCCCTTATTTGGTACCTCCATGAACTTTTATGATGCTTGTGTTGCTCTCCAAGTCTTTTTACATTTGACTGTGGCTCACGAGTAAGAAAGGTTGGGGATCCCTGTCATAGTGCTTAGGCTACTATCTAACCTGCTATAGAGGGGTCCCTATAATGTCAGCAGTGCTGCATAGCAATAAACATGAACAAAGAATGACAAACGTTTCCTAAAAGGGTTGCTGTTGAACAGTACAACCTCCTTCTCTTCTTGCTAAAGTGTAAGCCAGCAGGACCTCACTAACAACCTCTATGCAACTTTTAAAAAGACCGATAAAGTTTTTCCAATTGATTGAAATAATGCTCTGGCATTTCCGGGAAAGATATTGCTAATGAAAGAGGCGATGAAAGTGACCCTTACTGCATATATATATCTAATTAGTACATTCTTATACTCAACCTTCTCAATTTTTATACAGCACAAGAGAAAGTTTTCCATTTTGCCTTTTTGCTAGCCTGATTGCTTTTTGCAAGTTATGTGTGTTATGCTGTAATTACTAAAATGTGCTGCTGTCTCTTCTAGCTTGGAAACCTTAAAGGCATGCTTGGTCTACCTGTTCTATTAAGCTGTAAATGTTTCCATTAAATCTGATTCCCAGGGGAATATAATAAGCATTAAAAAAGACTTTCTGCTTATCCTTTGTTTATTGAGAAAAAGTTTAGCTCACCTTCGGAAGTGCCCAACAGGCTGAATTTGAGCCACATGAAATGTTTTCAAGTATTAGCCTTTTATTTACAGGCTAACAGTGTTACATTTGAACGGTGTCTTGACACTTTTCCTCTTATAATACTATTTCAGTGTTGGTAGTTAAGACAGGGAAAGTTCCAAGGGCTCATTTACAACAGGGCTTAGGACACTGCATGCAAGCATACAAGAATATAGGACTTGTCTCTCAAGTTCCTGGGTGTGCTCAAACTTACTTTCTTGGTCTGTTATTCTGGTTTCTGACCCTGAGACTTTATTCTGACCCTGAGACTTTTCAAATCTCCACTTTTGTGAATTTATCTTTTAAATAGATAGTTTTTAGATTTTGTCTTATAGATGACAATTTACTGACAATTTTGTATGAATTTGTCATCAGCTCTTAATAAATCTGTCGCTCTGCCATCAAACCAAGTGCCACATCTACATGAGATATGTAATAATGGTTTTGCCAGCAGGATTTGGTATTTCATTTGTCATTTCAATTTAGGGGCATTTCTCAAAGGGGAATTTTAGGTTGCCTAGGAAAATTATACATCATTTTTTTAAGGCTTTGTATTTGTTTCTAAATGTTTGTGTAATTCCGCTTCTGTTACAAGATTAATGGGTGAATGAAGGGCCCACCCCTGCACTACTCTGCCACCATACTACTTCTCTACCCCTCTACTGATTACTGGTCGACATCAATCCGGCTTACCCACCAACATGCCCGATGAAAAGGGTCCCAACAAGATCCGACTTTGGGCCAGATTCAATTCAGTGAGAAAAAGTACTCATGGTTTATCAGGTGAAAAGTTATGGATGAGATTCAATTTGAGGAGAAAAAACTTTTCTCCTAATTCAGTTCCAGTTTTTTTCCATACTTGAATAGAGTTAGAGACTTTAATAGAGTTTTTACACGATAAACCTTGAGATACATTTTTCGGAATTGAATTTCATTCCAAATTGAAATTTCGCCATCAGTTAGACCTTTGTCTGACTAAACTGGATCTGGCCCTTTATCTGATCTGACGTTCATTAAAAATAAAATCTGACCCACAAAATCTGGTCAAAATCTCCTGTATAGTTTAGCCATAAAACAATTTTTTTATAATGAATGTATAATGAAACGTTGCTTAGAATTACATTGTCTTTTATTATGCAAAAAAAATGTTTTTGACCCTTGTACTAAAGTTGAATTCAAATTGTTGATCTCAAGGAATCATTTTATAAAAAAGCAACAGTGAATCATACAAGGATCTGCTGTTTGAGTAGAATTTAGTTCAGGAAAGACATTCTGTTAAAATTTGCTGGCAATATATATTCACAAATTTACAAAGAGTAATATAGTTCATTAAAAACATAAATCAGTAGAGATGGGAAAAGGGTATATTTGTTAGTCTGACAAATCTTCAATTTCTTAATGTATTTACTATTTAAATATTTATTCACGTATATATAAACAACAATTAGAAATGTGTTCACACAGTTAACCTAGTGATTGGTTGTACTTTCAGCTTTACTCAGGAGAATAACATTCAGTAGCTGTCAGGTAAAGAATCATGGCCATAATAATTAGCTGTGTGTCTGTACTTAAAGCACGGATGGGAGTCCTTGGGTAATTTTCTCTTGGGACCTTCAAAGTCAGTAAACTGAAGAGAAGAATTATCTTGAACATTGACTTGATCTGCTTGAAAGAGAGAAACTACCAGAAGCTACATTTTGCTTAGCAACTATTATACTAAGATACAGTATTACCTTGGTTTGCTGTACTGCTTGTCCAGAGGTGTCACTGACCATGGAAACCAGGCAATAATTTAAACTAAATTCTTAAATGTAAATATATGAGAGATAGAACTGGAATTAAGTCATCAAAATAGAAAGACAAATTCTCCTTTCATCTTTGTTCATTTTTTTAAATTGGCTTAAGGGAAACTTCCATGTAAAAGTTGACTAAAAAACATTGGGTAAAAGAGCCCGCACTCTATTTGCAGTAAACAAACAATAGTGTTTTGTAAAGAACCCTCCCAATGAGCTCTATTTGGAAGGAAGCTCTTCATTTGTGTGGCCATTTTGATTTTGTGCCCCAGATTTTTGATTATTTGCATGTGAATGATGTAAGATCAGCTGGCACATCTATGATCCTACAACCCACACTTACGCATCAGTGAGCTGGGGCAGTCACTCTTTATAAGCATGCATGTGTCCCAAAATGGCCACTCCTTGTGTGGGCAGCGTAGCACTTGTAAGGGGGATTTTCTTAACAAAATACTATTGTTCCCCCCCAACTGAAATGCAAGCTCTGTTAGCCCCACACCGTTGGTGGGTGAAAAATGTTTGCGTTATTAGTGACCTTTAATTATCAACACTGAGCAGATTTGCTCCTGTGCAGTAACCCATAGCAACAAGTGATTTGCTTTTTTCAGACAGCTGCAGGAATAACAATAAATGCAGGCATTTGATTAGTTGCCCTGGATTACTGCCCAGGTGCAAATATGCTTAGTTTTAAAATTAAGCCTCATTGTAGGGCAGATTTACTAAGTTAAATTCATTTAGAAATATGCTATCTATGGGTATCTATTGCCTACTATCACTGAAACTGGGAAAGTTAATTCCAGAAAGTTATTAAATCTGTTTGTAAAATTTCAGAAACTAGTTAATTTAACCACCTTTAGGTAGCTTTCATGGCAAAACTGCTTACTGAAATATATGGCATATACAGTAGAACCCCCAACTTGTGTTTTTCAAGGGACCATGGAAAAAAGATGTAAAATCAGGGAAAATGTAAACTCAGGGAAATGTGCTGAGACACCCCATAACATTGACTTCAAAATGTACATCCATAACTCCTAAACCAAAAATCTGTACCATTTTAAAGAGAATCCGCAACTTGTACCTTGTAACTTTAACCTTTAATGAAGAACTGGTGTTTCTGTTGCTCAGTCACAATTTCCCCCATGTTTGTGCAACTCTTGCAATATTTTGTAAGCTCCCGGATAGGTGCGCATGGGCAGTGTGTATTATGAGGCGATAGTGGTGATGCTGACCTTCCCAAGATGGCCTAGTTTGATAAAGGGGTTGTTTTGCCCCGAGACGTTGCACTACCGCAATAAAAATTTGAATTAAGGGTTTATCCCGTTTGTAGCCCTGAGTGCCATTGTATTACAGACTTCCCAAGATGGCGCCTGCGATCGCAAGACATGGGGAAACTTTACTTCCTAAAGTAAGCGCCCTTTTCAGCTTAAAATGAAGCAATTTGCTAGGGAGAGGCATGTTAAAAACAATGTAAAATACGGGAAATACAAATGTAAATTCCGGGAAGAGAGCCCATAGGAATGCATACAAATTGGTGGGACCACAACAAAATGGTGTAAAAGGCGGGAAAACGTTAAATCCGGGGACGTAAATTTGGGGTTCTACTGTAATTTTACATCTGCTGTAAATGTACCATTTACATAGGCTTAATTTAACTCATATTATGATTCACTTATGGCATGTCTCATGCAAATCTGTACTTCTTTAAACGAAATTAAAAAATTATTGAAATAAACAAAACTCTTTGTAAATCCTTATTGATATAGAATATTAAAGTGATACTGATGTTTAAGGTTTTTAAAGAAACGTATCAAAACACAACAAACTGTTGTGTGCACAAAGAATTCTGATCATTTTGTAAATATTCTGACTATGCCCACAGTCCTTAAAAGTTTGCACATGGTTTTAAAAAGTGTGCGCAAGAGCATTTTTGCACTCAGCCAAAAAAATGAGAGAAAACATTGCCCAAAGGCCAGAGGAGCCTGAGAGAACACAGGGAGAATGCACAAACCCCCTGGCACATAGCACCCTGACTGAAATTGAATGTAGGACTCCGGCACTGCCCTAGAGCAATCTTTACTTTTTACAATATAACCCTTGCCTACCCATAACCCCCAATGTGTGGCTCCTCCTCCATGGATGGTGCAGCTGGGATGTTGGACTACAAGGTGGGATGAAGACCCAGCAGCCTGAGTCTGTTGTTGGGGGAGGCAAGGTTTAAGTTTCAAAAAGTAATTAATCCTAGGAACTTTTTAAAGCAGTAAGTTTCCTATATAAATCTGTGAGTGACATTTTAAACATCTGCCTTTAGCTCCTATTGAAATGTCAGAAGGGCCTCCAAAAAGTAATTTTCCATTAAAACCATTTAACTGGATGTTTACCATTGCTTTATCTTTCTGTGTATGCTTGCTACTTGCTTTTAATGACATGAACATTAACCTGTTTGCTGCAAAAAAAGCATATGAGTCTCTGGCTAAATCAATCAGGAGAGATCAATTAAGGTAGGACTGTGTCTGGGAAAATGATCATGCTGTCCTCTTGCTTCTGTGTCTACTCTACCAATTTATCTTTAAACATATCATTTCCACACACTCTTTCCATTACCATTAGTGTTATTAAAAAAATACTTGCTCCTATACTTAACTCAATTTAAAGATTTTTTTAGTGGGAAGTGAAACAGCACGATATTAACACCTGGGTCTCATTAATATTCATGGCAACCTGTTACCAAGATAAACAACAGCATTCACGTAAACCATTTAATATAAAAGCCATCACACATACACATACGCTATCCGATTCCTGCTGAGCTTTTAATTTAAATTTAGACCATAATTTGGCGGTGCAAATTGAGTATCCAGAATGAATCATACTGTTTACAACAAATTGTTTCAGCAATTCTTGTAGAAATGAAAACAATGTCTAAATACACTGTAAAAATCAAAGTCCAATTTATATTACAAAATGATAGGTTATTTGTGGCTTTATCTAAGTTATCTTGGCCTATCATGGCTAAAGGAAGGAATCCCTTTAGAAAGTGTTCCTCAAATGCATACTCAACCCCTTAAATTGAGTATACATATGTAATATACAGTATATATAATAATATAATAATTATATATAAATATAATATACAGTATATAAGAACTATATTTTCTGAGTACTCAGGGACACTTTAGACACTAAGGGGCTGATTTACTAAGACACGAATTCCGACCGAATTGGAAAAATTCCGATTGGAAAACGAACATTTTGCGACTTTTTCGTATTTTTTGCGATTTTTTCTGCACCTTTACGACTTTTCGGAAATTATCGCGACTTTTTCGTTACCAATACGATTTGCGCGAAAAAACGCGAGTTTTTCGTAGCCATTCCGAAAGTTGCGATTTTTTCGTAGCGTTAAAACTTGCGCGAAAAGTTGCGCTTTTTTCGTAGCGTTAAAACTTAAAAGGCGCAACGTTTTGCGCAAGTTTTAACACTATGAAAAAATCGCAACTTTTTGCGCAAGTTTTAACGCTACGAAAAAATCGCAACTTTCGGAATGGCTACGAAAAACGTGCGTTTTTCCGCAAAAATCGGATTGGTAACGAAAAAGTCGCGATAATTTTCTGAAAAAATCGCAAAATAACGATCATTACGAAAAAACCGCAATCGGACGCATTCGGCCCGTTCGTGAGTAAGTAAATGGGCCCCTAAGGGGCCCATTTACAAACCATCCAATATTTTTTTCTTGATTTGGATTTTTAGCACTTTTTTCTAGATTTACTATGCGTCTAAACGGCAAAAAATCCAAATCCAGCAATTCGCCATCTAAAACTTGCCGAGTTCATGTAGAAGTCAATGGCAGATATCCCTTCACTTTCCTGTAAGATCCTTCTTTTGCCTCAGAAGTTTAGAGTTTTCGGATTTTTTAAGCTGGTTTTTGTGCGTCAATTCGAAAACTTGAAAAATGTGAATTTTTTTGCAACTTTTTCTTGCACGTACTTTGCCTATCAGATTTTTTTTATAGTAAATGTTAGATATTCAAGGAAATGAGTTTAGTCGAGTTTGAAAATGTTAAAGAATGAGAAGTTATAGAGCTTTTGTAAATGTGCCCCTTAATGTGATGTGTGAACACTGCAGGTGGTGACTTCTAATTGATACAATTTAGCATTTTAGGGGTGATGGCACATGAGGAAATTTGTCACTTGCAGTTAAATCCTGGCTACAGCAGGTGACAATTCTCCCCTGAATACTTTCCCATTGACAATAAAGTGAATCGCCGGTGGCAAAACATACACGACAAATCACCCTGTGTGCCATTACCCTAAATGCCCCAGAGGGTTATTTTATTAAGTGTCCTAGTAAGAAGCTACTGCAGCATTGTGTTTGTGTGTTTTTGTGTATGTAATTGGATAACGGGTCCTGTACCTGTACAATATTCAGAATATTTTTATACTTCACCACAAAAAGCATTTTGTGTCAGTAAGTAAAATTGAGACTGATAAAACATGTAGTGTATGGGCTAAGATCATTAATTCATCTGCAAATCATATAGTAAAAAGGAAGCGATTC
This sequence comes from Xenopus tropicalis, assembly GCF_000004195.4. Classification (NCBI taxonomy): domain Eukaryota; kingdom Metazoa; phylum Chordata; class Amphibia; order Anura; family Pipidae; genus Xenopus; species Xenopus tropicalis. The sequence continues at coordinate 59,364,653 of NC_030684.2, forward strand.
AGTTTATATTGAACCTGCAGGGGAGCAAAAGTGGGTTTCCTGCCTCATGTTTTGTGCTGACACTGACTTCTATTTACTGCACACATCTGAGATGGGAGCTTTGTAGGCTGAATTTAAACTCATTAAGCAAAGGTTATTTGAAAGAAAATACCTCTCTCTACCCACAGCTCAAAGGAACAAAACAAACTTGGGTGAAAGAAAAAAGACTTTAAGTATCAGATTAAAGATAAAAAAGTGTAACACTGACACAAAGAATTTTCATATAATTCAAGGTGAACTGGTTGTGTCATGACCAGATGGCTGTACAGACCCCTTTTTCATTACAGAAATGCATCAACAGATAGGAGAATGGCACAAATTTTATCACTGGAAAAATATGACAGTCATAATAAAATAATACATAAACATATGCATTTGATACAGTACTTCACAGAAAGTTAATGATAAAATTAAGGAATATTGGCCTGGAACATAATATTTGTAATTGGATAGAAAACTGGCTGAAGAATAGAGTACAAAGAGTGGTGGTAAATGTAACATTTTCTAATTGGGCCAGTGTGGTTAGTGGAGTAGCGCAGGGGTCAGTCATTGGTTCTTTGCATTTTAACTTGTTTATTAATGACCTGGAGGTGGGCATAGAAATTACTGTTTCTATTTTTGCTGACAACACTAAATTGTGCAAAACTATAAATTCCATGCAGGATGTTGCCACTTTGCAGAGCGATTTGACAAAATTGAAAAACTGGGCAGCAAAATGGAAAATGAGGTTTCATTTTGAAAAGAGCAAAGTTATGTACTTTGGTAGAAATAATATAAATGCAAGGTATACGCTAAATGGTAGTGTTTTGGGGGTATCCTTAATCTGGGGATCTGGGGATTTTTGTGGATAACAAGTTGTCTAATTCCAGGCAGTGTCATTCTGTGGCAACTAAAGCAAATAAAGGGCTGTTTTGCATAAAAAAAGGGCATCGACTCAAGGGATGAAAACATAATTTTGCCTCTTTATAGGTCTCTGGTAAGGCCTCACCTTGAGTATGCAGTGCAGTTTTGGACTCCAAACTGTGAGGTTACTGTCAAGGTTGGGGTTGTTTTCTCTGGAAAAAAGGTTGCTTGCGAGGGGACATGATTACTCTGTACAAGTACATTACAGGGAATTATAGGAAAATAGGGGATGTTCTTTTTTCCTATAAAAACAATCAGTCAAAAAAAAAACAATATCAAAAGTGAGGGCCTATTATTGCTGAGGAGGCTGTGCTATTGTGTTTCATGTCTGTCACCATACTGCCGCAATTAAAGTGAGTCTGGGTTCACTGCAAAGTTGACCCTAGCATAGTAAAGTTCTAAACCTTTAGCAAATCTGTGCTCTATCCAATCTAACATGCTTACAAGTGCAGGAAAATAGGAGATTGGCACTTAAAAGAAAAACTATATCCCTAGAATGAATACCTAACCAATGAGAAAAATTCGGATTGGAAAACGAACATTTTTGCGACTTTTTCGTATTTTTTTCGATTTTTTCGTCGCCATTACGACTTTTCCGTAAATTGTCACGACTTTTTCGTAACCGCTACGACTTGTGCGAATTGTCGCGACTTTTTCATAGCCATTACAAATTTCGTGAATTGTCGCAACTTTTTTATTGCCATTATGACATTCGTGAATTTTCGCGACTTTTTCATAGCCATTACGACTTTTGCGAATTGTCGCAACTTTCGTATAGAGAGCTCGAAAAAGTCGCGACAATTCGCGAAAAAGTCGCAAAGTACCGATCATTACGAAAAAAACGCATTTGGACGCTTTTCGGACGTTTGTGGATTAGTAAATGTGCCCCATAGTTTATATTATGTTAAGTGACCTATTAAAGAATCTCGTCAAACTGGAATATATACAGTGTATATATCAGTAAATATTGCCCTTTGATCCCCCATTTAGTAATGGGCTGGGTACTCCCTCAGAGATCACCTGACAGGAAATAATGCAGCTTTAACTGTAACAGGAAGTAATGTGGAAGCAAAAGGCAGAACTTTTGTAATTAATTGACTGATGTGCCCTAGTATGTATGTGTGCCTTGGCTTGTCTGTATGCTTTGTGAATCCTATGATCCCAGGGGGTGGCCCATAATTCTTAAAATGGCAAGTTTCCTTTTAGAAGTACCCAATAGCACATACTACTACGGAAGCCTGTACTAAAAGGGGAGTTTCTGTGTTACTGATACTGGGTTAATGCATATAATCTTTAGATATGGCAGGAACAGGAAATATATCTACTTTTCTTTATATGTTACAAGGGTCCAGCAAACCATTGTTTGATGTTCAGAGTGTTATTACAGAATTCTAGTGGATATACCTTAATAATCATGAGTTGATTTCCAACCAACCAATGACAGAGCTACTTCACTTTTCTCAAAATAGACACTTCATTAATTTGACAAAATACGTGCGGACACCTTGGTACATATGAAAGCATGTGACGCATTAGAAAACAGGGGCTACTCAAGCAAGAGCAACAGTAAAAGCAGAACAATCATCAGTACAGCTACACAATATAATAAGAAATCCAATTTTAAAGAGAACTTGGAGAAGCTATTTAAACTTGGTTAAGATATAGGTATGGGCTTGTTATCCAGAATGCTTGGGACCTGGGGTTTTCTGTAATTTGGATCTTTATACTTTAACCCTACTAAAAAAAACATTAAATAAACCAATACTGTTTTGCCTTCAATAAGGAATAATTATATTGCAGCTAGGATAAAGTACAAGCTACTGTTTTATTATTAAAAGAAAAAGGTAATCATTTTAAAAATGTAATTATTTGATTAAAATAGAGCCTGCAGAGTGCCATTGAGTCCTATGGGAGGCTTACAAAATCATGCAAAGTCTGAAAGTTTTGCCCGCCGTTTACGAGCGCTCAATACAAAAAAGTTGCGACAATATACGAGCAAATCGTAACGGCTACGAAAAAGTCACGACAATTCACACAAGTCCTAACGGCTACGAAAAAGTTGCGACAATTTACGTAAAAGTCGTAACGGCGACGAAAAAATCGCAAAAAATATGAAAAAGTCGTAAAATGTTAGTTTCCAATCCGAATTTTTCCCATTCGGATTCAGATTCGTGGATTAGTAGATGTTCCCCCGTAGTTTACTTCATTAATAATGTTGACCTAACAGTTAAAGAAAAACTGGTTTATTTCATCCATGATGAGTATGTCGACAGATAGCTGGAAAAGCTAGCATAGTGACTAAATACTGTTCTATAGATACTGTAAAGTGCATCAGCTTTACATGTCATTTGTGGAGAAAACAAGTATTGGGTTGAAATTCACTTATATAAAGCGTATGGTAAAATAACATACAGTACATATGCACCTGCAAATTAAAGGGAAGGTAACCAGTGGAGCATTGTACATTACCTAATGAGGTCTATGCTGGGATATTTTCCCTGTAATAATTTAGAACTAAACTATTTTACAGCTTACCAAATGTGCCTCATGCACACATGCCATTCATGGTGCTGTGCCTGTTGAACCAACACCCATATATTTGTATGTGTTAATACTGATTAGTGGCAGATTCATATCTGATTTCTTATTTACTTGTTATTCAAGTTTGTTTGCATAATGTTTATGTATTAGCTATTACTTACAATCCATTCTGTTAGAGACATGTCTTTCTTCTGCTCATAATGAGAGAATCTTTGACCTCTTCATTGACAATCTGTCTTTAATTCTAAGGGCCTGATGCATAAATCTATCTGAAAAATAGCAACATAAAAGGCAAATTTTTAAATAATAGATTTTTCTATTTTTCTTATTTTACAATAAGAAAGACTTGTGTTTGGGTCATTTTGCAATTCCTAAGACAAGAAGAGTCATTTCTCAGAGGGGCAATGATTATGGGGAACCCCCTGTCAGCAGGGCTCTCTGTTATTTGTCTTTTAGTGTCAATAAACTATATTAATCTACTGCTTTTCATGGTTTTATAAAACCTTGAGTACCTCTGACATGTAGGATTGTTGCCTATACTAATACTGACACCTACAGGCGAATTCTGATTGCAGTGAGAGTGATGCCCAGATAGCAAGAATTTCATTTTTTTTTACTGAATTTTTGACTATGATATTGTTGCTTGATCCTGGAAGTTTAGAAGAGTAATGCAAATTAAATGCAAAGAGTGCAAAGCCAGCCAACAGGGCTCATAATACAGAAAATAAATAAATACATTTACAGTGGTGACAGCAGTCACACAATAATGAACACAGTTGCTGTGTATATTGATGAAAAAATACAAGTAATTGAGCAGTGTGACTTATGTGACCAAATCATCTGTACTTTTTGCACTAAAACCTTTAGCAAGATGACCTGTTTCTCACAAATGTTCAGGTGTGAGATCTATTATCCTGTATCCAAAACAATGTTACATATTTAATAGTATTTGTGCTGGGTTCTTTAATGTCAACCAGATATGTGCTGTTCATTCAAAATGAAAAAATATGTATTTGAATAATAAACTGCAAGAAAGCAGTGCACCAGAAATAAGGGTAGGAATAGGCTGCAGTTGAAGGTGGGCAGTAACGAGCGAAGTTGGGGCACAACTGGCCAAATGACCCGCAGGAGGTGAAGTGAAGAAATGAGTGCCGGGGGTGTTAGAGTGCTAGTGGGACACTGGGCCAGGTAGTATTGTCTATACTGCTTGGCTCGGCATGGCATAACTACTATACAGCAGGGAACAGTGGGGCCCGGGCTGTGGGGTCTGCAGCATGGTAGTTTCTTTTCCTAGCTATTTCTGTCTTCCAATGTTTGCCACCCAAAACCACAAACAAGCAATTGGCTAGGCCTGCAGGCAGTGAGGTGAGAGGAAGAGGCCAAAGGATAACTTCGCAAACTGGCCTGGGCCCTCTGATTTTAAAGTTTAAAGTAATTGCACCACTGGCTCTGGTGCTGGTTTTAGGCCACTTTGTATAATTTATGGATTATTGATCACATTCCCGTACCAAAATTACTTATCACGCAGGACATACACTGTATCGCTATACTCCCACACTCAGAGGGTCTGCTGTCTTTATTGTTACACCCCAGCCTCATTTCTCATCTAGTTTGGAACAGCGGATAAATGCTTCAGGTGATTTTACAGTATTCACGTTTCCAGATATATAAATTAGTTGTTTTGGCATCCTCTAGAAATATAAATGAGTTTGCATGTATTACCAAGTTTTAAGAGAGAAAATGTAATGGGGGGAGTTCATTTTTAGTTTATAGCTGTAATTACTGGACAAGCAATTGGCAGTCTGACAGAGAATGATGATACTGACATGCCATGTAATTTAGATTGGCTTACATTTGCGTGTTAAAATGATTCCTGCTTTAGCCATCTGGAACGGAATTGCTGTATATTTCACAACAACCAAATCCTGAAAAACTTAACAGCTTAAGTGCCTGCTGGAAGGTTCTATATCACACTATAATCATGGAAATGGTCTAAAACAGAATCAAAAAGTTTTGTTTCCAGTTACCTTTTACTCAAGTTTATCATAATATTCAGTTTTATTTATTTTTTCATAAATGATTGATTTTCATATTTTCCCCTACAACATAATTTTTTTCTTTTATTGTGCTCCTGGACCTATTTTCTTAACTCCTACAGCACATATCTAAAGACCTCATCTTAGTATTCTCATGTAGACAATAGACTTCTTCTATAAATGACTTGCAGTGGCAGACATTCCTTTCTAAAACATCACCATTGTTAATTTATTTAATTGCGTGTTTCAAGTGTGTTTATGTTTCTTAAAAATGTAATCATTAGGCCACGTACATGCTATTCAAATGACTGTCCTACATAAGCTGTATTATTTAAGAATCTTGCCAGGTCTCATCCCTACAACAGATACTGTATAGAAACCTTACTATGACAGGTTATGGCATTTATCTAGACCAGTGCTGTCCAACTTCTGTGGTACCGAGGGCCGGAATTTTCTGGCCAACGTGGTGGAGGGCTGATAATGGAAGCCAGTGTTGACCACTCCCCTTTTTTAAACTGCACCCACTCCAAACCACACCCATTTTATCACAAGAGTTTACCCACATTAATGGTGGTAGCGCAGCAAAAACCCAAATGGTTGGTGCTCACTGTAGGGATATCCCCCTTTATTCATAAGTGAAATAATTATATTATGCCATATTAAAACATACCCTTAAATCCATATGCCTCCTCCTCCCCTCTGGATAGCACAGCAATCCCCAGCATATAATGACATACTTTAGGGACCATATAATGACTATTTCTAAATACTAACAAACTCCCAGAACAAACCCCTGCCAGGTTCACCTCACACAGGCAGCATAGGACAGGTAGAGTGTGGCACACACAGGCAGCATAGGGACGGTAGAGTATGGCACACACAGGCAGCATAGGACAGGCAGCGTATTGCACATACAAGCAGAATAGGGCAGGCAGAGTAATGCACACACAGGCAGGGTAGGGCAGGCAGAGTATGGTACACACAGGCAGCATAGGGCCATACACACAGGCAGCATAGAGTAGGCAGTACATACAGTGACACAATGCTGGCACTGCGCCAGCATGTGGGTGTGGTCCACCAGTTGGACAGCACTGATCTAAACCACTAGGCCCCTTAAGATTTCCAAAGCAACATTGCAATCTGCTAGACCAAAAAGAGGCCTAGCAGATTTCATAAAATATCGTAAAAAAGCTCAGCTATCATTGTCCTCTATTATATTCTAGTCCACTTCACACACATTGGCTGCTGTTCCCTGGATTCCATATATACCCAGACCCATAGTAGGTCTGGAACCAGTGCACTCTGCACCAGAATCTAATAATCAGCCCTCAAACCTTAGGCCTGGATCATTACAACTATAAATATGCTGAACCTTTTGGCAGTGTTGTGAAAAAACAAAGGCAAGGAGTTTCCCATATGAATATGGTACCAAACCCACACTCATTTTTAAGATTGGCAATGCACTTAAGATTTAAATATGATCTAGCTATGCAGAAGGTCAAGAGCTACTGTGCTTTCCAAAGGGATACTGTACCTTTTATATTGGATTTATTTAATGTAGCCATTGAGAGATTATAGTATAGCATGCGTACTATAATTTTGAGACCTATTCATTTACCCATGGAGGTGTGCAACTGTTCCAAATTAAAGGAACAGTAACACCAAAAAATGAAAGAGCTTTAAAGTAATAAAAATATAATGCACTGTTGCCCTGCACTGGTAAAACTGGTGTGTTTGCTACAGTAACACTACTATAATATATATAATAAGCTGCTGTGTAGCCATGGGGGCAGCCATTGAAGCTGGAAAAAAGGAGAAAAGGCACAGGTTACATAGCAGATAACAGATAAGCTCTGTAGAATACAATAGTGTTTTATCTGTTATCTGCTATGTGCCTGTGCCTTTTCTCCTTTGAATGGCTGCCCCCATGGCTACATAGCAGCTTATTTATTTAAATTATAGTAGACTTTCTGAAGTAAACACACAACTTTTACCAGTGCAGGGCAGCAGCACATTATATTTTAGTTACTTTTATACACTTTCATTTTTTGGTGTTACTGTTCCTTTAACGTATCCTGAAGATGTTCTTCCGTGTGATTAATGTACATAGTAACATAGTGTTTATGGTGCTAGATGTTAAGTCCATTAGCCTTGTAAAATTCTATTCATATTATCTGAAATGTGTTCCTGCGTTTTTCCAAGAATTGACATTGGCAGCATGTGACCATTTTTGGACTCATGTATGTGACTGATGCAAGGTTGCTGCCACCAACTACTTGTGTAAACAAGGTTTAAAGGTTACTTATGTTAAGCAGCTAAATGAATGAATAGCTCAGCCGTAAGCATGTCCTGCATTCTGACAGCCACTTTACCCTGGAAGAACTATGGCACAAACCTTGATAAACCAGGCAGCCATATGTGATGCATTAATAAAGGCCAGTTAAATAAAGCAAAATATTTCAATGTAGAAATCTGGCTGTATTGACTCTCACTGAATTTTTAAAAAATACATATTTTTTTACATTCACAAAGTTGCTTTAGTTGAACTTATGTGGCCACTTTAATTGGTATTGTAAAATAAAGTTTTACAGTGATTGCCAAGAGCATTCATTCTCTAGCAGGCCCCTTAATAATAAGCCAGCCTGCCATGGTTTAAAAAATTAATTGCACAAAAGCAGGTGATTAGAGCCCAGCTCTCACTTCTAATTGTAAGCAGCCACAAAGAGGCATAGCAGTCGTCCCCAAGAGAGGGCAAAGCTCACCCTGAAGATACTTTGAGAAGTGTCACTAAAACATAATTAAGCAATAACATTTGGGATAGATGCTGTTGCAGATAATAATTCTGTAACTTACAGACTTTTGAAACATACTTTCTAAATGTCACAGGGCGTTCTATTGCACACTGAGCTGTATTTATAGAAACTGCATTCAAGATGCATAGCCTCTCTAATGGCAGCTCCATTAGGTCATTTTAAAATGCATTTTTTAATTTTATAGAATATAAATATGTGTGGTCTGCAAAAATGGACTCACTCATTGCTTATATTGATACTATTTATTAAAGGTACTTGCATCCAAACACACTCCTTGTACTACCAAGCACAAATGCACCCTCCCAGTATATTCTATTTTGCTTTGGAGTGCTCCCACAACCCCCTCTTGTGTATTATGACGAATCGCAAGCAAGAGCGGCTACCTTCATGCTTAATGAGGCAGTAATTCCAGGGCTCCCACTGCAGGCTGCATTACTAGATACAGTAGATTTGTACCTAATAAATAAAACATAAATGTTATATAAACACTGAGCAAAATGATGCAATCCTGACACTTTTTTAACCACAACTTGCAATCCATTTGTCACAATGTGCACACATTTATGTATGACTGAGAAAAAAGAGAGGACGCATCATTACAAAATATGTTGTTTTATTAAAACATTAAATATAATTGCTCAGAAATAATGGAGTGTCTGCATAGTCTAATTGCATTTTGCCATACCGCCTTTCTTTCAAGCAAGCCTCTTTCTGCTTTACAAAAACAAGAGTAAGTTAAGCACTCGAAAATGAATGCAAAAATGTGCACCTTTAAATCTTATAAACAAAGGGAACTTGCACCTATAAATGTTCCTTAACACATGCAAACCTTTTTAGCTAGTTGAGATAAGTATCTACAAAAAAGGAAAATTCACAAAACGGCGAAAAATTTGTGAACCACGTTTGTTGTGCAACTTTTTTTGTTGCATTTGTCTTTTTTTTATGCACCTATTTTGCTGCGACCATGCCCATCTTGCCGTGAACGTGTCCATTTTGATGCGGAAGCTTCGCAAAACAATTTGCCAATGGCAAAATGCAGAAATTCACTGTGAATCCATACCTGCCAAAAAAAATTGCTCATCACTAACAGTGAGAACTACCTCTGGTTTGTTGTAAACACTATGCCTGTGCTTTTGTGAATACCATCTACTATAGGAAAGTGTCTGAACAATTACTGATTCAGATTCAGATGGGAAACTCTCTAACTATGGCAGACACTGATGCAAGTATTTTAAAGTACAGTTACCAGATTTCTTGAAAATTCAGGCACATGTCTAGAGAATTCAGCTAGAAGAGCTGTACTGATTGCAATTTAAGTAATTGTAATTGAAATTACAATTGAAGTAGTAACCCTATTCCAAGATGGTGCCTGTTGCTGCCAGCATCTGCAGAGTGTTTGCCTCTCTTCTGAGAGGTAACCGGTGGTGAAAGGTGTTACTGGTGCTGTAGCACCCTGAAAACTATGTGGCAGTCAAAAAGCAACATATGTCATAGTGCTTATAGTTGACAGGAGAAAAATAACCTCACCTACCTAAATGCATTATTTATTTATTTATTTTTTTCCTGGTCAGAGACTTTAAGGGAAAAAAATTGATCTTTAGCCTTGGGCTTGTCTCACATGGGGAGATTAGTAGCTGCCCTAAACCTATAGCTATTCAGAAGCTACTAATCTTCTGGTGACAAAACCTTAACTGCACAAAAAAATGCAAATTCTGGAGCACAGTTATTTAATGGTTGGCTTATGTGGGTGTAGAAAGTAAACAGTTGGAGACTAGCAAAGGGTTAAATTATGGGATGGATTTTGTCTTTGCGCCTCTAACCTTCTCTACTTGAACTGGGGTAGGTAAACATATCCCATACATTTGCTTCTGTATCAGACTTTGAGGTGTTCTGGGGATATAAACTATGGTTTACAAATCCCTTGAAAATTTAGGGACACATCTAATAAAAGCAGTGCAACCCTGATTTTCAAGCTGCCAATGGACTTAGTTGGCCCATGTATGGGGCCCTGAGATGGGCCTACCTGACCAGTATCTGGCCAAAAATCATCCTGATGTCATCAGCTTGTTCAATCGGTCCTCTCCCAGCAGCCTACATCCCATCAATATCAATTGGCCCAAGGATCAATCAGATATTGCCCATCTCAAGGTGGGCATATAAGGTAAAGATCTGCTCATTTGGCAAATGAGTGGACCTTTCAGTGTATGGCTAACAAGTCATTGCAAGTTGTAATTCGTAAAAGCCAAAAAGCAACATATTGTATAGTTAAAATTTAAATTATTGCAAGATCTCTTGTCTCTTAATATCATTGCCCACCAGAGGGAGACATGAGCACATAATATCAGGAACCTTCATGTCAAGAACCAAAGAAAACACTAATTTGCCGTTTCAGTTGTATGAAAATATTATACCTAATGAATATCAACATACACAGCAACAATCATACAGCAATCATAAATGAGATGATATATTAATTCATGTGATATATGATATGTTATAACTAATTTGTATGTTAATTGTTTACACCTACATTTATCAGTTTTGTGTGCAGCAAAGTGCTATTACACAGTGATTCATTTATTTAATCATATCCTAACAAAAGTTTCATACCCAGCTCCCCCTAATCATGGGCAGGAATTCTGTATTGAATAAAAAGAAGCATAATAAGAAACTGAAGGTTAATCCCATATAAAAGTATGACTAATGTAAAGAATGTTAGTGACATCTCCACAATGTCTCCACAAACATCATACAAGGACAACCATACAGTTGATGCACTAACCTGCTTCATTATAGGGGACACAAGGTTAATTTCTATAGGTAGCTCCATGAAAACTAGAAAATACTGGTTGAGAAATGTAACACAGTTTGATACTGGATCAAAAGGACCAAAATAAGAGCAAACAGTTCCAAAGCATTGCTCCATATTTGCATGCATTGAACCCCTTGCAATATTGCAGTTTATTACAAGCCCCTGAATTAAAGACGTAACTAAATCTAGCTGTGAATATGGGTGCACTTACTAAATATATAAACAGTTCTTTCTTCATTTTAGTTCATTTTCCTGTTCCTTCAGTTCACCTGTATCTATAAAAAGAGATCACGCTAACACCTGTCCTACAACTCCCAGCATTCCCTGTTATACAATATTTTATAGTGTACTACAACTATCAGTATTCTGTTCTAGCCACTAGGTTGTTTCCAGGTATTGCTCTCTATTAGCTATATAAAAGTATTACTGAAATGTATTGTAATATCTAGTAAGAAATGTAAATGGAATAAAAGTTCACAGAAATATGAAACACTTACATTTGTCAATGTAGTACATTTAATGTAAATTAGACAGTCTATTAAACTTTCATTTTTAAGAAAAGCTTGAAGTATGTTTTTACTGCAAAATAACTGATTTTAAAATACACAGTACAGTGACACAAATGAGAAAAAGCAGTTGCTATGCGCTCTCAAAACACATGGGCAGACTTTTTTTTCCTAACAATGTATTTCATTCCACATTGATATGCTTTGAATTGAATTTGCCCACTGAGCTAGCAGTGTTATTATATGGTGCCATTGAGTTAGCATCTGATTTTACTGGGGGCAGGAGAGGCAGCATTTTTGCCCTGCATAAGTTACATTGGAAAGTTACAAATCCCAGCATCTGCTTATCTGACTGTTACATTGGTTAGGCTTCACTTTACAAAACTGAACATGCATTTGTCTGGGATAGCAATAAAGAGAAGAAATGGATCATACAGCAGTGAAAGCCTACAGTAAATATTATTATTTAAGGGAGGATTAACTGAGGGGAATTAAAACATTTGTAAGTAATACATCTCTCCGCTAACACTAACAATATGACATGCTAAGGCAAAAGATGTCCGTTAGATGTCCAGCTGACACTGTAGTGCCAGACTAGCAATCCCCAGTAAAGCACTATGCAGGCAGCAACACTTATCAATCTGAACTGCAGCAAAGATCCGAGACTACTTGTTCCTCTCTCCTCATATCACTGCTTGCATTTTGGGCAGTCAGTAATACATGAATAACAACTGGGACGAGTATTTAGGATTATTCGTAATATGCAGGTTTGGGGAAGAGAGCAAATTGCAGGTCTGTTTTCCAGCAATATTACAACACACAGATATAACATTTAATCATTAAATCCATCTCCTATTTATTGTCATAGTTCTAATACAGGTATTAGAATAATATCTATTACCAGCAATGCTTGGGACCTGGGGTTTTCTGGATAAGGGGCCTTTGCGTAATTTGGATCACCTTAATTTAGGTCCACTAAAAAGGTTTAAACATTAAATAAACTCAATGGGATTGTTTTGTCACCAATATCAATTAATGCAACTTGGTTAACTTTAAGAGCTTAAAATGGACTCTATGGGATATTCTTTTCCTTAATTAAGAGCTTTCCAGATAACAGGTTTCCTGCTAATCACATACCTGTATATTATTTCTCATTTAGGACTCGTAGGTGCATAGGCAACTGATACCTGACTTGCAGCTTTATGATATGCAGCAGTATTCTTCTTCACTTTGTGCAAAAAATTCAGAGTGCAGAGTTAGTCTTTTCACACAAAAAAGAGGAAAAAGACAGAGACATAGAAAAAAAAAGACTTAAATAGTAAAGGTGTATGTGTCAAAGCCCTGTAAAATAGAAATTTGTAAGATTTAGACTCAGATTTCATTATACTTATACTTTGGAATCAGGAAGTATAAAAATACATCAATCCATTAAATTAAACCTGTAACATTAATAGCTTTAGGCTGTGTGTGGAACATCCAGCCCACAATAACCTACGCCAGTGCCCCCTCCCTGTCACCCACTGTTAGCCAGATACTCAGGTTAAAGAGCTGATGAATTAATAGCCTGTAAGTAAGGATCCCCACCCCTGATGCCACTGAATATGAGAAGCTGACCAAGAAGACGTGAAGGGCAGTGGCTGGACCAATGAGATTAAAAAACAGAGAAACATGTCCAGCTGGCAGTAGCCTAGAGCTCCCTCACTGAAACACTATGCAGGCAGCAGCACATACTGATACCAATCTGAACTGCAGCAAAGAACCAGCCTGCCAGTCCCTGCCCAGCACCCAGCTGCTCTCTCCTTACTTTATAGACTACATTCTCGGAAAAGCTCCTACAGACAAGAAGAAAATTCCAGGAAATATCCAACAAAAGCCACAGGAGGGTGAGTACACTTCTTTATATGCTCCTTTATGGCAATGGATAAGTTAAACAGCTTCCATCAAACAATCCTACAGTACCCGCCTGATTTTTTTTCTGTCAAATCATACTCTTATTTCTTTATTTATATCTAAGTGAAATTGACAGCTTTAACAGAACACAGAGAAATACTGCAGTCTTTCCTGTAAACAGATGGGTTACCTATGGATACCTTTGTTAAAGTATTTTGTTTTGCATACATGGAATTTCTGCATTAATAGTGATTGTAGCTGGTTTAAATAATTTTATATTCAGCTGTAAGGGAAGTGGTGTTGCCCTTTTGTTATTTCCAAGCACATCTGTTAGTTTAAAACATTAAATGTTTGTTATTGTCAGGGTTCCAACAGTCACTTGACCCTAATTCTAACAATACCAGTCACCTGAACCAGTCTAACCAGTCACCTGAAATGAATTCTAAATTAAGAATCTCAATTGGGACTTAATATGAAAAAGAAAACATTAGGGGGCTGATATATTGCTCTGAAATACTGTATATAATTCCCAAAAGTATTGTTTTCTGCATGTTGAAGTACAGAGTGTGTGTGTTGGGGAGGGGGGTCTTTGTTTTTATTTAAAAAAAAGCCCTGACTTGTCATTAAGAAAATCAACATTTTCAGTTACCAGTAGAGTATTGTGTAGCTTTATTTATGCTTTATGTTTACCTATTCAGAATGGAAAAGGAAACTGTGTATGCCCTGTCAGTGGCAAACATACACAGGAGGAACAGTTCATCACATCATTTTATTTCTTACAATATAACATTCAAAATGGTAAGATACTAATCATGAATCCGTTTTGTTTTATTTTTAAGATTTGGGGGGTGCTGGATCCCCCCCTGCAAAGATCTTATGTAAGACAGGAACAGCTACCAAACTCAGAGATGGGGAAAGCATGGAAAAGAGACTGACAGGGGTAATGGAGAGCACTGTTGGGGTGGAAGTAGCTAATGAAATGTGTGATGAAGACAGAACTGGAAAAAAGATTGAACCTGTTGCTAAACAGAGTTGTGCCTTGGAGTCATCCGCTCCCTCAGGGAAAAGGAAACAGCGTAGGTACCGCACCACATTCAGTAACCTGCAGCTAGAGGAGCTTGAGATGGCATTCAGGAAGTCCCACTATCCAGATGTTTTCACCAGGTATCTGATTTAATTGTGACGTTTAGAGTAAAATATCCAATGCTAAAAAAACACTTTTCAGCAAATAAGAAAAGGGGTTTTACAGTTACATGGGTTTCACATGTCTTCTTTCTTAACATAAATTCTTTATGGTTGTTTGGCTACATTAATGGCCTCTTAACATTAGACCCTCTTAACTAAGTTGAGCTTGAAGTCATGTTTGCTTTACGTATATACTTTAGATTAGACTTTTGTCAAAAATTTTCCTTTACTGTTTGGGAGGTTTTTTTTCTGTACTATGTTAAAGAAATCAGTAGTTTGTCAATCTTTCCACATGGTCCCTGTATAAGGTAAATACATGGTCAGGCATAAGTGGTATAGTTTATGCCATGACATTATGACTTATTAGCATCTGTTGTGCTGGTGAGAAGACCCAGTACCAATCATAAATTCAAGGACATTACCAATAATTTTTGTAGATTCAGCATAATCCAAAAACAACACTTTATATATTAAATAAGAACAGTAATTGCTACATTCTGGAGTAATGGCTACTACAGAACTTATTCTCAATAAAAGGTGTAAAATGTATTGTAAAATAAACAGTGTACTTACAAAGCTCTCACAAGCAAATATTAATATCAAACTCAATTTAGTTTATAGTAACATCAAGGAGTTTATAAGAGTAATTTCTGTGAAATACTGGAGATACCCAACAGAGGTATAATTAGTAACAAATGGACATTATAAGCTCCGTCTACTAGAACACAAAATAGAAAATATATGGTACATGTTTGGATCAGGATCCAAGTATGTACCATGAGGACCCTCAACAGAAAGTTCTTATTTTCCCATTTAGCAGCAAGTTTTTAGGTTCCAAAACAATGGGGTAAATTTATTAACCTTTTGTAACCAATCAGAGATTTGCTTTTGACACTCTTGGGTTGGAGAGAAAAGCAAAAGGTTGGTTGCTCTGGGTTACCTCTCTGGTACTAATTTGCCCAGTATATTTTATATTTATGTTGTAGCAAATGTCAAGGAAAGTATCAAGGAATCTACTTTCATATAGTGTCTGTATATATGGGGCATTCTGTGGATTTCTGTGGGTTTAAATTATTCCTTGGATATTTTATATTGAATATTAGAATGTGGTTTTATCAAAAGAAAAATATTAGAGCGCTCATGTTGAATCCATAGCCTCTGTGCTGTAGATGGGAAATTCTTGATTTTGGTTATTTTTCTATGCCTTGTTTTGCATCATTGCATGGAGCCCCATCTTCTCTGTCAAAAGCCCTATTTTAGCTTTACAGGATATTTTCCAGTTTTATAAACCAATGCTTTAAGTGAACTATATAAAATAAAACAGTGCAATATTTCATAATAACTGTTGAACAAATGTCTGGATGATAAGAGAAAAATATAATATGAATAAAAAGTTATTGTGACAATCTTATGCTCCCCTTGACCCATTTATTATGAATAGTATAGCTCCTTCACGTCAATATAGCAAGTCTATGTATTAGAATTTTATTAGAAAATTTGGCAGTGCCTGTAACCTTAATATGAGTTTTGACAATTGGACAAATGAAGGTGGATTTTTGCACATTTACATATGTACATTAGCATTCAGATTCTGTTAAATATTTTAAAGTCAATTTTGTATTGGCTAAAAACCTAATACTATGGGCTCAGTGCACCTCTATTTTGTATATGTGGGTAAGAAAATAGTAACACATTTCTGTTTTTCTTTTTGCAGGGAGGATCTTGCAATGAGGCTGGATCTAACAGAAGCCAGAGTGCAGGTATACGGCTGTTCAATTTATTTCCTGTTATTTATATTGCTGACACAGTACTTTACAGAGATTATTTACATCAGCCCCTGCCCCAGAGGAGCTTACACGCTAAGGTCCTATCACATTCACACATGCTATAGGCAATATAGTCAGAAGACAATTAACCTGTTTTTGGAGTGTGGGAGGAAACCCTAATAAATAATTTAAAATTGGAAGAATGCAAACAAAACAACAGGTCTAAATAAATCTGGCATTCTCTACTAAGATGATGATATGACTATAGGACTTGAAATATAACAGAAGATCGAGAAAATGTTCCTGTAGTATGAAAGGGGATTCTACATTTTTCCTTAAATTGTTATTGGCAGCTACTACCTTAGTAGGGTTAGGGGCGTGTTTACTAAGTTTGGAGATAAATATCACAGATGGTGTTTCCTGTAGCATCCAATCAGAACTTTGCTTTTGATTTCTGCCTTGCAGGTGTTCAAATCTAATTGCTGATTGGTTGCTATGGACGACATCACCTATGATATTTAACTCCAATCTTAGTATTTTATCCACTGGCAGATAATGTCCCTCTGTCTAGTTGTATATTCAAAACAATTTGTGCACAAAATATAAATTGTTTTTTAAACTAGGTGTTATTTTAATAGATGAACCTGTTTTAGCAGCTTTTCAGCTAGTCCTAATTATTAGTTTGTATGTTTTTTTTTTAATTCACCTTTCACTCATGCCCTATTTTATACTGGTAACTGGGGTAACGTGATATGAGCAACCAAAAAAATAAGATTTTAAGGCTTCAATTGTATTGTTATTTTTTGTCTTGTGTTAGCTTTCTTTCTGTTCATATCTACTTCACTTGGATTTTTAAATATTTGGCAGGTTGCTAGGTAATTAAGCCCTAGTAACCAAATATTATCATTACAAGGCTGAGAGATACAAATTATATTAGAATACCAGTGTCTAAGCTCTAAAAATGGAGTGAAGGGTTTTGGACACTCTTTTTTTATGAGAGGAGAGCAAATGTTAAATATGAATTTACACACGTTGCATAAATCAGTTTATTTCACATGTTAACAGGGTTATGCACAATTGCAGGCAATGTTTGCCCTAGCCTAGTAACCAATCAGTAGTTATCGTACAGGTTGCTGTGAATTACAGAGCCAGGGCAAACTTTGCCCCTGTTTGCGCAATGGTTTAGCTTGCTGTGCATGTTGTTACTGTATGCTTCTTAACAGAGTACTGTCATGGCGGGTTATCTCATGGTGTAGCTTTTTGAAACTGAGCCTAGCTAGGATTACTGCTAAGTGTAAAGGTACTAACTGTGACCGGGAAGTTCTACTTAATACCTTTTATGAAATGTTAAAGTACATATGGACAGTAAGTAGAAATTGAATCAGAAGGAAACAATATCAACTGGCAGTGGAAAGGAATTTATATAGTTGGCAAGCAGTGGAAGAAACAATAGGTTTAGAGAGGAAGGAAAACACAGAAAATGGCAGTAAACATAAGGGAAGAAATAAATGATGGCAGAAGGTAGAAAATATAGCAGTGGGCAAAGAAAAAAGAATGGCAGAGGGGAGTAAAGTATAGTATTACAATGGAACAAAATAGGTGCAGCTGGGGAGGCAGTGAAGAAGAGGGAGCACTATAGAAGGCAGAACAGATGGCAGTAGGAAGTAAGAGGAGATGTGAGAAGAGCAGTAGAGAAGCAGAGAGAGGGGTAACAGAAAAATATATTTTAATTGTATTCAGCATGTAATATTAAGGATTTAATATCTCTGCATCATAGCAGCTCAGCAATGGACAATTCTTGTTTATGCAGGTTTGGTTTCAAAATCGGAGGGCAAAATGGAGAAAACGGGAGAAGACTGAAATGCTGGGAGGAATTTCTGGATTTCCCATGAGCCATCCTTTGGGACTGTATCTTGATGGCAATTCACCTCTAACCGATTCTGCCTGGAAAACAGTACCTCTGTCCACTGTGCCATTACCATCTGTCATGCCTGCTTTAAGCACTTCTCCTCCGGGTTCCCTAAACCTCAGTAACATCTCTTGGGCAGCACTTTTCAGTAGTCCCCTTCTAAATCCTTATTTTGGAAGGTAATGTTATTAGTTTAAGCATTCCTGCACCAGTTGTGTCTCCTATATGATCAATTTCATACTGTCAACATCATTTACCTCACTTTTATTCTGTAGACACACCAATTACATAACCAACATGGTGAATAATTACAATACAAAGCCTCATAAGCAGCTACAATAGGAACAGGGGATATTTAAACATACAAATACTCATTTTAGGGTTTGACAAATTCAGCTGTATCTCCTGTCAGCTGGTAAGGGCCTTTGGTTTACAACAGATAAACATTGTCTACAATTAGAAAGCAGTTGAAAAAAAAACAGTAGAATAGTTTAAATATGATATGTGGCAAGTAATGTTTTGCTGCTCAAGATGAAATCTGCAAGATGTTAAAAGTTCTTATTTTATCTTTATATTATAAGGTGTTGATCCATTAAACACTATTTATTATGCTTATCACAAACCTGCATTTTAAATCATCACTCACAAGCTTTAATATGCACATTTTGACATTTATTCCAGGTTCCTTGGTGTTCTTAACCCGCTAATGACCACATCCTCCCTCCTGATGGAAAACCCAATTCCTGCCTCAGACTCTGATTTCACAGCTCTCACTGATCCAACTATGGGTGAATGGAAAATGTCCAGTATTGCTGCTTTGAGACAAAGTGCAAAAGAACATTCTGAACAAGTCCCCACCATAAATCTCAGTGGTGGCAGCTTTTCTGAGACTAACAAAGAAATGTGCTGATTCCTTTGGAAGGGGCTACTGAAAAGACAATTTCTGGACAGTACCCAGTGCACTGTTTTGAATATGTTTAAGAGGGAATTATGCTGCATTTAGTGGACCAGTGAATGAATTTACCAAGCAATTTAAATTATATTTTGAACAGAAGTTAAAGCTTTCAAAATTACCTCCACACATTCTTGAGTTTATGTTATTTTGTGTGATTCCTGCACAAACCATAACTTAGTACTACATGGACTCACGATAAATCCATCACATTCATGGTATTGTTAGTAGTCTAAGAACCTCACAAACAATGCACAACTAGTAAGCAATACAGAATCTACTTTGCAATGCAGAATATATGCCTACACGTGCCTTAGAAACTACACCAATTTGCTGAATTTTGGGGATCAAAGCCCCAGTTTACTAGCCAACAATTATCCAGATTATAATATTCTATTTAAAAATCTCTCTTTTTTTTAGCAATGTAAGTATAATTTGTAAAGGATGGGCACATAGTACATGCCTATATTTGTGTAAATTATATTTGTGATAAAGAAATATAATTTCTAATGTCAAATGCAGGAGAATTCATTGTGAGTATTCTATAAGCATAATTAAAGTAACCTATAGTTATCTTTTTTATTTTGTCTTGGAATGTTTGATAACTTGCAGATACATCAGATTTTATTTGTAAAGGCTTACCTAATCAATGTTTAAGTTAAAAAGGAAATACAATTATGAACTGGAAATATAATGTTCATTGCCAGCCGTGTATTAAAGCCAAAGGTTTAAACCCACTGCTGTTTAGAAAGTGTATGCTGAGAATGGAATCATAACGACATACAGCATAGATTTACAGTATTAAAAGTAATAATAATGTATAACAAAAACCATTTACAAGCCCAGAAATCCACTGTAAAAAAAAAGCATTAAGCAGTTCTGCTGATACTCTGACAGCTCTTCCACATAATGGGTCAGATTCAATTTGATGACAAAAGCTTATCCCCTAATTCAATTCCAGGTTTTCCCATAGAGCAAGATGCAATTCAATGAGAAAAATTTACAAGATCCCTTTAACCCCTTTGTGGCTTCGGATTCAGTTTGGTATTCAGTCAATTTGGGGTTTGATGATCCAAAAATAGTGGATTCAGTGCATCCCTAGTTTCTACTTTTATATTTGTGGCCCTTTTGGTATCCTTGAGTGCCTGGATGACGCCCCCCTCCTTTTTCTACTGCTGTCGGTTTGCTGCTCCCTGTGCTGAGGGTCTGTTACTGGTGCACATCGACCACCTCTCAGTTGGTTACTGTGTACGCTGGTCTCCTATGCCACCCCCTTTCAAGTGTTACGTGGAGACCCCAAAATGTGGCAAACAATACATCGAATGAACTATTAGATCTTTGAAAGAAAGATTAAGAGAGCATATAAACCAGATTAGAAATCCTAAACTTGTAGGCAAGGCACTTTTTTGAATACAATGGGAGCAAGATATTATAGATGGTCTTGGATTTTTAATTTATATATCCATATAACATATGGTTTAAAAAGTGTTTTGACTTGTTCAAGGTAATAAAGGGATAAGAGATACATTATTGTAGATAGACAGCAGTTGTAGGCAATTGTAGCTAGATGATACCAGAACACTGGATGTTTGATACATTTATTGCAGGGCCAGAACTAGGGGTAGGCAGAAGAGGCATGTACCTAGGGTGCAGTGGTGGTGGGGGGGAGGTTGCTAGGCACATACCTCTATCATTTACTCCTAGTCCGGGTCCTTTGCTGGCTGGGCTGCATAGGGAGCCTGGCCGGTTTGGTCTAGCACTGATTTATTGTCTTAATGTATTTAAATATTTATATAGAAAAGGACCCTGTAATGTATTTACTGAGCACAAACTGTTGTTTTGTAGGACGATGTCCTTCAGCCCTTAAGAAGGATATTAATGAGCTGGAGAGAGTGCAGAGACTGCAACTAAACTGGTAAAGGGGATGAAATATTAATTACTATGAGGTTAGACTGTCGAGGTTGGGGTTGTTTTCTCTGGAAAAAGGGCACTTGCGAGGGGACATCATTACTCTGTACAAGTTCATTAGAGGGGATTATAGGCAGATAGGGGGTTATCTTTTTCCCCATAAAAATACGCACCAGAGCCCACCCCTTCAGATTGGAGGAACTGAACTTTCATTTGAAGCAGCAAAGGTGTTTTTTTTCACGGTGAGGGCAGTGAGGTTGGGGAATGCCCTTCCTAGTGATGTTGTAATGGCAGATTCTATTGATGCCTTTAAGAAGGGCCTGGATGAGTTCTTGAACAAGCATAGTATCCAAGGCTATCTATCTATAAATAGTGTTGATGTTGGTATACATGGTTTATGTATGTGAGTCTATAGATAGGGTAGTATAGGTTTGTGTGTGCTGGGTTTACTTGGAAGGGTTGAACTTGATGGACTCTGGTCCATGTAACAATGTAACTATAATGTAATGATTTTTGATTGGTTTAAACTTGATTGCTTGGTTGTTTCATACATGTTTTAATCTATCTTGTTGTTCTGTTAACTTAATACCTACAAATAAGTGATGTTATCATGCAATACTTATGGCAACAGTCTACAGGGTTTTATTATGATATTTATTGAGGTGCAGGATTAGATTTGTGTTGATCTATTGACTTTGTGGTTCCTGAGGTATATAACCTGCACCCTCATGCAATAATACTCTTGATATTTTACGGTTGGTCATACCCCCCTTACAGTACAGTCACTATGCCACTATGCTATAGTGCTAGGAGTATCCAGAGGAGCAAAAGAGCATGAATCCCCAATCTGTCATGTTGCACTCCACTATCAACCCCTGGTTGACAACATATTTAATAATTACTAAACTGATCTTAGATGTTCATTAACAACCAATCATTCACCCTACTTTTTACATGGAAACTGAATCTCATTCATAATCTTCAGTCTCTGACAAATGCATTTTTTGCAAATATCAGAAGACCTTATGCATCGCAAGAGATTAAAAACCCACATCCTAACCTGTATATTTACATTCAGCCAAATCACACAGTCAGTGTTGGATTCTACGCATTCATAAAACTTCTAATTTGCATTATTGGTGGAACAGTGTTTGGGTGGGTTAATAGCAAAGGGCTCAGATCTGGCATGTACATTTAATTTTCTCTGCTTTGTTCTGTACAAAAGAATTTCTCTGTGTGAGCCACAAACCCACTGTGAAAGCTAATAATATAATAAAAAGTACACAGGTAATGTTATATTACTTAAAACCAGCTTACATCCAAAGCCGATCAGTAAACACTGGGGGTACATAGGGAAGCTTTTGTCACTATATCTGTTCTCACAGTCAACATGTACTGAAAGAAATGTTTACAACAAATTTGACTCCACAGATTTACACTTTGGGTTTGAATCGTTTTAACCTACAGAATATTACTTTTTAATTCTAAATGTTACATCTTAAAATTTTAACAAACATTCATAAAACACATCACAGCATGTAGCACATGTTATCTCGTGGGTTCATCAACTATGAAGTAAAATGGCAAAGCATAGTCTGGTGAAAGTCCTGTTGCATCCAGGAGAAGGGAATATATGTACCCTGAAAAACCTGTATATATTTTTTTTCTGGTAAAGTCACAAGTGACCTATTCTATCTGCCAATGTCCCACATAAAAAAATCAAAAGATAGTAAGTAGCTGTTAGAAATGATCAAGTATTCCATTAGTAAATCGACAATTATAGTAAAGGACAGATTAATCAAAAGTCCAAAGCCAAATTTTATTCAAATTAAGATTCTACTGCAGACTGAATTGTTTTTCTATTTACCAGTTTTTCTTGCATCTTCTCGCCTGTTTCTTTTGTTCAAGTCAAGAATTCAAAAGCCCAAACCTTCCTAGAACCAGTTTAACCATTAGGCCCATTGTCCTTTGTTTACATGAAAACTTTGCTATCATTCCAAAAATATGAGAGAAAGCTATGCTAAGTTTCCCACCCACCAAATCTGGCAAGAAAACATTACATTTACATTACCTTTATTTAGACAGATGTCAGTGAAGCATTTTCAGTCATGACATGTATAGGATAAGTGTTTAATTACCTAGAGCTAACCAGCAAATCAAAATGAAGTCCATTGGATCGATAAGGTTGGTACTGATACAGATATTCTTAAAGTACCTGGGCTATTTCTTGCCTGGGAGATTCTGGAACTATGGCATTAAACCACCATATGTGAGTAAAGTAGCTGCAGTTTAATTATTGGAAGTTTGTGGAGATCAAGATCTGGTGTGGTTTAATGATATCAACTGACTTTCTTTTGCATAGATAGCAGGGTGGAAAAGTAACTGCATTAAAAAGTTGGCTTTCAGAAGCAGCAAAGTGGAACTGTCTAGTACTTTTCACCTGTGTACTTGTTCATAAAACATGGCTATTTTAAAATAACATAGCATTAGTTTAGTTACTTAAATATGTGAAAACACAGGGGGTTGAGGTACTTTTCCTCCTGTAATGCCTTTTACCAAAAGCACTTGAGGTGGAAGCTGGAGCCCAATGTAGTCATAGAAGAACAATGGCTGTCTACACAACTCAGTGCCCTGTTAGCACAATGTAAATGAGAAAAAGAAAACACTTATAATTTGTCAGTGTCTCTTTAAGGCAGAGGCTGCCAAACTAAAGGTCTGTCCCCTCTAGGGGGCTCAAAGCAGTGAATGACACCCTAGCCTGCAGGCCATTTAAGGTGAAAGAATTGAAATGCTTACTTGCTATCATGGAGAGGCCTGTAACTATAGCTGGTTGCCTCATTCATCCACCATGTGTTGTGTATATATATACAAACACAAGTTTCATTCTCTGTGTTGACCTGAAAGTCAAGGATCAAAGAGAGATAGCTAGTAGACAGATACTGGCATTTAACTATTATGCTAAAATAGATGGGGGCAATAGACTTTTTGAGACAGACTATATTTTTTACTGCTCTAGGTTCTACCTATGTAATTTAAGTGCAATTAAGCTTGTGTGGCTATAGGACAAATAAAATATAGAAGAGGCTGGCAAAAAGGTCCAGCCTTCCATGAAGAATTATAGTTACTCATAGAGAATGGTCTGCTCTAAAAGTTACATTGACAAAATGGCCTACAGAGAACGTTGTTACAGAATAAGATATGGAATTTTCAGTCAGATTTAATTTGTTTTTCATAAGCACTATATTAAATAATATGCATTTGTCTAGGTTTCAGAAATTACATTATAAATTATAGCAAGCAATGACTCTCTGTACCTCAAAAAAATCCATATTCTATATAAACCTGTAGCACTAGGTAGCTATCAAATGGAGCAGAAATTAGATCTGTGTGGTTTTTAAATACAGGCTGGAGTGAATATATATACATCTATATATATATGTATATCTATATATAGACAAAGGATGGCAGGGGGGGCTATGGGCGCGGGCACCTGCAGGGCCCCTGGGGCAGGAACACCGGTGGGCCCTTCAGCCCCCGGTCCAACCCTGCTTATGCACAAGTATTCCAGTGTCTGTAACTCATTCATCATTCACATGGTAGATTTCTAATATACAGTATATATATATATATATATATATCCAAAAAAGACCAGCAACACCGAGTTATATTCCAAAAACAGTCAATTGTGTATTAAAAACACTGTTCATGCGTTTTAATACACAATTGACTGTTTTTGGAATATAACTCGGTGTTGCTGGTCTTTTTTGGATATTTAAATCATTTACCTTGCACCCAAGCTAAGAGCTGAAGCAGAGTGCCACCCTGGGTTTGCTATATATATATATATATATATATATATATATATGTGTGTGTGTATATACACTGTGACTATCTCCACTGAAACAGTGGCACAAGGCTGCATGCAAAAGAAAAGCAGAGGAACTCATGAGAACAAGCTAAATGAAAAGTGGGATAATGTGCCAGGTGTTACAGCAGCACACAAAGAAGTGAAATCAGCAGGATGTTGTGACTCAAAGCCTCAGCTGTATTCATGGAGAAAATTAATTTACAAAAGTATGTGGTTCAGGGCTGGAGTCTGTAAGCTTTTTCATAAACAGATTAGCGATTAAACTTTTTTCCTCTTTATTCCTGCAATCCTTTCAACAATTAGTGCATTAATTGGAAGGAGAGTTAGCACACTAAAATATACATTGAATGAAATGAGTTCCCCATTGAGATATCCAGTGTGGATATCCAGTGATGCCACACACCTGCCATGAATTTACATGGATTATGTACAAAGAGGACATATTCATTAATCTATGTAGCATAAAGTCCAACAACTTAATGCCTCTTTTAAGCAATAATGTTAATTGACATGCAGCTATTTGGTAAATTCACTTTGATCACATCATTTTCTAAAGTAATCTGTACCTGGACTTGAAATGTATTTTTTTAATCATTTCTCCTTTGTAACCTGCCTCTCCTCAAACCAAAACTGAACATGCTTTCTGATTGCATTTGCAGTTACCCTAGCAAGCCAAAAGCAGTAAAGTTGTGAGGTTTAAATGTTATTTTCTTTAGGGCTATACAAAGAGGCTCCTAAAGGTTCAGTGCAAAATTCAGTGCTGGGCTCTTGCATATGCCTCCTGTGATCAATAATTTTTCAACCCCACCAGCAATGATTCAAGCTATATAGTTGTACTGAACTCTTAATACTGTTGTCCAGTGGGCTTTGCATGTGTAGGCCATTATTTTTCATTGGTGTCCCATTCTACTTAATGACAGGTTGCTCCAGTCAGGGGTTCAGCTGACAGAAGGATTAATAATGGGGCTCCTGGGCCCTGCTAATTTAGTAGTAGGGAGTCCTGTGATTCCTGATGTCAGCCCTGCCCACTGCCTTAAATTAAATGTACAGATTCTGTTGATGCCTTTAAGAGGGGCCTGGAAGATTTCTTATAAGTATAATATCCAAGGTTATTGTGATACTAAAATCTACAGTTAGTATTGATGTAGGTATATATGGTTTATGTATGTAAGTGTATATATACAGTGGAGGAAATAATTATTTGACCCCTCACTGATTTTGTAAGTTTGTCCAATGACAAAGAAATGAAAAGTCTCAGAACAGTATCATTTCAATGGTAGGTTTATTTTAACAGTGGCAGATAGCACATCAAAAGGAAAATCGAAAAAATAACTTTAAATAAAAGATAGCAACTGATTTGCATTTCATTGAGTGAAATAAGTTTTTGAACCCCTACCAACCATTAAGAGTTCTGGCTCCCACAGAGTGGTTAGACACTTCTACTCAATTAGTCAACCTCATTAAGGACACCTGCCTTAACTAGTCACCTGTATAAAAGAGACCTGTCCACAGAATCAATCAATCAAGCAGACTCCAAACTCTCCAACATGGGAAAGACCAAAGAGCTGTCTAAGGATGTCAGAGACAAAATTGTAGACCTGCACAAGGCTGGAATGGGCTACAAAACCATTAGCAAGAAGCTGGGAGAGAAGGTGACAATTGTTGGTGCGATTGTTCGAAAATGGAAGGAGCACAAAATGACCATCAATCGACCTCGCTCTGGGGCTCCACGCAAGATCTCACCTCGTGGGGTGTCAATGATTCTGAGAAAGGTGAAAAAGCATCCTAGAACTACACGGGAGGAGTTAGTTAATGACCTCAAATTAGCAGGGACCACAGTCACCAAGAAAACCATTGGAAACACATTACACCGCAATGGATTCAAATCCTGCAGGGCTCGCAAGGTCCCCCTGTTCAAGAAGGCACGTGTACAGGCCCGTCTGAAGTTTGCCAATGAACACCTGAATGATTCTGTGAGTGACTGGGAGAAGGTGCTGTGGTCTGATGAGACCAAAATAGAGCTCTTTGGCATTAACTCAACTCGCTGTGTTTGGAGGAAGAAAAATGCTGCCTATGACCCCCAAAACACCGTCCCCACCGTCAAGCATGGGGGTGGAAACATTTTGCTTTGGGGGTGTTTTTCTGCAAAGGGCACAGGACAACTTATTCGCATTAACGGGAAAATGGACGGAGCCATGTATCGTGAAATCCTGAACGACAACCTCCTTCCCTCTGCCAGGAAACTGAAAATGGGTCGTGGATGGGTGTTCCAGCACGACAATGACCCAAAACATACAGCAAAGGCAACAAAGGAGTGGCTCAAGAAGAAGCACATTAAGGTCATGGAGTGGCCTAGTCAGTCTCCGGACCTTAATCCAATAGAAAACCTATGGAGGGAGCTCAAGCTCAGAGTTGCACAGAGACAGCCTCGAAACCTTAGGGATTTAGAGATGATCTGCAAAGAGGAGTGGACCAACATTCCTCCTAAAATGTGCGCAAACTTGGTCATCAATTACAAGAAACGTTTGACCTCTGTGCTTGCAAACAAGGGTTTTTCCACTAAGTATTAAGTCTTTTTTTGTTAGAGGGTTCAAAAACTTATTTCACTCAATGAAATGCAAATCAGTTGCTATCTTTTATTTAAAGTTATTTTTTTCGATTTTCCTTTTGATGTGCTATCTGCCACTGTTAAAATAAACCTACCATTGAAATGATACTGTTCTGAGACTTTTCATTTCTTTGTCATTGGACAAACTTACAAAATCAGTGAGGGGTCAAATAATTATTTCCTCCACTGTAGGTCAGTATAGGTTTGTGTGTGCTGGGTTCACTTGGAAGGGTTGAACTTGATGGACTCTGGTCTTTTTTCAAGCCTATGTAACTATGTAACATCTGTTCCAGCCTGTCCCATATTCCATACTGTCACACTTGTGAAGGCCCACCCAAAAATATGAATAGGAAATTATAGTCCATGCTGTTCATAACTCAAACAAGTTTACCAGAGGTTAATCTGCCTAATTTAATTCTCTGTGTTTCCAAAAGTGGTAAAATCATATGCTTTAATGCCTATGTCTAATATTAACTGAATATTGTATTTCTTTACAAATCAGCATATTTTAGTATTATTGTCGCCTAAGCAGAAGAGGCCAGGAAATCTTTCACGACAATAGCAACAGAATTTAAAATGATTTCACAAATGACTAGTCTTTTCAGGCGATTAGAAGCAAATCAGTAGCTGAGGTTTAAAAGCCTTCTTTGCTGATACATATTAAACAAAAAATTGGTGTCCAATCAGCCATGAAGCAAATGAGCCATTAAATACTTTAGTGATGGTAAAAATGACATCAACCACATCTTGACACTTAAAACATAATCAGAGCAAACTTTGCATTATTCACGGTATGTCTAATGTATCTGTCAATGTGTCACCATTCTGCGCTGAGATGGGTTTGTGTGTCACCTTTGCACATATGACACTACAGATAAATAAATTGCAGTGTTATCTATTTAGCGGCTCACCAGGCGAACAAAGATGGTGTTTAACATTTAGTGGAGGAGTAATTTACTGAGATAATTTTTTCTGGACCCACAAGCTCATGTGGAGAGACAAACAGAACAATCAAACAGGAAATAGGGCATGATAATCTGGCTTTTATAAACAGAACTAAGTGCAAAATCAAAAGAAAAATACTAAAAAATATCAATTTCATGTCCATCATTTAATACATTTTGTTTTGGAAACTAATGTATATTACTGAATATACTCAAAACCCGATATGACAGTTAAAATCCAAAACAATAAAACAAATCAACAGGACTTACTTTACACCTTTAGGGTTGTCTATTTCCCCAGTCACCCTTAAGCCTTTTGCACCCACTACTGGGAGAACTTCCCTTTCAACCCCTGACACCTGCACACAGGGAAGGTATTTTTGTGAAACCTACTGCTACTACTGATTGGTCATTAAATAGTCATTAAAAGAAAAGTGTTTCCTCTGCCAGATCAAAGGTTGATATTTTGATTTGTTTGTTTGGTGTGTCCTACCATCACTTTATACAAGGTTACCAAATAATACCTTTCAAAGTCAACATATATTCAGAGTTAATGAGCTTTGACCTCCTGAACAATTCCAACCCAGTTTTTTCCTCACTCTGGTTCTTCTTCTGACCCCCATCCTTCTTAAAGTGGACCTGTCACCCAGACTTAAAAAGCTGTATAATAAAAGCCCTTTTCATATTAAACATAAAAACCAAAATCATTTTTTTATTACCACATCCATACCCATTATAAAAGCATTTAAATATCCCAGCTGTCAGTCATATATTGCCTGCCCCGCCTCTGTGCCTTAGGCATAGAGGTGGGGCAGACAGTTACTTTCACTTTCAATTCAGGACTTCTTAGATGTTGCTGCGCTCCTCACATTGCCCTACCCTCCTCACCATGTAAGGTGACCAGTAACCAGTGCATGGGCATTAGGTCCCCCCATTCTGGCACAGAATCAAGATTTTGGCAGGATGCAATGCCTGCTTTGTCCACAAAATGGCGCCTGCCTGCTTGCTGCAATTGTGAATTCCAAGGCTGAAGAAAATAAGATTAAAATAATTTATATAGTGTAAGTAATGTTTACTTTGCTTGACAAAACACAAAAGAAAACAATTTAGAATTATTTCTTAAGTTGACAGGTCCCCTTTAAGTCCTCTTCCACATTATATATCCATCTTAACTTTAGCTTACACCCCTGACAAGACCCTCCTGGTTTTCCTTTATATACCTTCTGCACAGCCCTATACTCTGACTTTTCAAAGTCCCCTCAGTCTCTTGGTCTGTATTTTAGATACTATATTTGGCTTATTGTACAGATTCCTGAGTTCCACATTCCTTCTAATTCTTCAGAATATCCACTTATGTGTTTAACAACAACCCTTTTTGGATATCTTTTTTATACTTGACCATGTTTATTGTTATGCAGCATAGCTAACATGAGAGGGTACCCTTTATAGCAGGTCAGTAGTATGCTTTGCATTTCTGATGAGACAGCCATGTGGAGCAGAGCTCTTCATCTTGTTATATAGATTCCACAAACAACTTCTTCGTCTTTGGGTGTCAATAATCATTTGCAAAATATTTGTAATACAGGACAATACATTGCTTGCCCTTTCTGCTGCTGACTGGAAGTGTTTGTATCATCCAAGTCATTAATAAACAGATTAAATATAAGATTAAATATAAGTGGACCCAATACAGAACCTTGCAACACACAGCTTAGAACCCTAGTCCAATTAGTCCAATGTATAAAGGGTGAATAAAGTACACCCTTTTGTAAAATACAGGGATAAGTCACCAAGAAGTTCCATGACATCACTATTCACCATTTATAAGGATATAATTTACAGTTTGCTGCCATAGGAAATGACCAAACTGTATATTATAAGAATATAACCTTGAATGTGAACATTTACAAAACCTTCAAATAACTTGTCTACTACAGATGTCAATAATTGCCAAACTGAGACTGTAATACCTTCTTAAATATTGGAATGTAATCTGCATTCTTCCATTCTACTGATATAATACCAGATGAAAGAAAAAAAAATCAGATAAAGTAGCCTAGCTAAAACTAGATGAGGGTCTCACAAGAGCACGGTAAGACTGGGCCAGATTACTGGTTTGCAAACGTATTTCATGTTCTGAAAGATGCATATGCACCGCCTGTCATGCATGTATTACCTATCAATTAGGGTTGAAGAGGAGGTGAGCAAGAATCTTGATGCTGCAACGGCAGTCGATGTCATCTACTTTGCAAAAGCATTTGATACAGTACCGCACAGAAAGTAAATGATAAAATTGAGGAATATTGGCCTAGAACATAATATTTGTAATTGGATAGATAACTGGCTGAAACATAGATTACAAAGAGTGGTGGTAAATGGAACATTTTCTAATTGGACCAGTGTTGTTAGTGGAGTACCGCAGGGGTCAGTCCTTGGTCCTTTACTTCCTTTACTGGAAAACTGGGCAGCAAACTGGAAAATGAGGTTCAATGAGCAAAGTTATGCACTTTGGTAGAAATAATATAAATGCAAACTATCTACTGAATGGTAGTGTGTTGGGGGTATCCTTAATGGAGAAGGATCTAGGGGCTTTTGTAGATAATAAGTTGTCTTATTCCTGGCAATGTCATTCAGTGGCTACTAAAGCAAATAAAGTTCTGTATTGTATAAAAAAGGGCATTGACTCAAGGGATGAAAACATAATTTTTCCTCTTTATAGGTCCCTGGTAAGGCCTCACCTTGAGTATGCGGTGCAGTTTTGGGCTCCAGTCCTTAAGAAGGATATTAATGAGCTGGAGAGAGTGCAGAGATGTGCAACTAAACTGGTTAAAGGCATGGAAGCTTTAAGCTATGAGGTTAGACTGTCGAGGTTGGAGTTGTTTTCTCTGGTAAAGAGGCGCTTGCGAGGGGACATGATTACGCTGTACAAGTACATTAGAGGGGATTATAGGCAGATAAGGGAAGGCAACCCCTTTAGATTAGAGGAACGGAGCTTCCATTTAAAGCAGCGTAGGTGGTTTTTCACGGTGAGGGCAGTGAGGCTGTGGAATGCCCTTCCTAGTGATGTTGTAATGGCAGATTCTGTTAATGCCTTTAAGAGGGGCCTGGATGAGTTCTTCAACAAGCATAATATCCAAGGCTATTGTGATACTAATATCTACAGTTAGTATTAATATTTGTATATATAGTTTATGTATGTGAGTGTATAGGTTGTGTGCTGGGTTTACTTGGAAGGGTCAAACTTGATGGACTCTGGCTAAATCACTGTGATTAGACACCATGATCGTATTTGCGGCAACAAATCGCCCCATGTGTCTTCGCCCTTACTCAAGCTTACCCATTTTATCTGCCAAGCAACTTGCAATTGAACATACATTTAATGTCATTCCTGTCAGTTGTTTATGTGTGACTTCGTTTACCCATAATACTTTGACACGCCACCCAACCCCCATTTCCCCCCTACTGTTTTCTGGTCTTTATCTAACCAATTTCCCTGCCCAAATGTGGTTACTTTTTCCTGCTACATCCACTTGGACTATGATATATTAGCACAACGACGGTTAAGTGTAAGCCCTTGGTCCATACATGCAAATAAGGGAGTTGTGGCTTTCAAAGCAGCACAGTTATTCACAAGGACCATTTCATTTTTCAGAAACAAATTGGCTACTAATGGAAGATGAACACGTAATGCAAACAACAGCAGCTGTGAAAAGGCTATAGTATGCAACTGATTGATCTAAGGGTCACTTCCCTCAGTGCACATAAGCTTTAGGTAATGGGTTTTGTTGCAACACATTCATGATATTTTTAAAGAATCTGTATTATCATGCTCCATTTCCTGTTACATCGTTCAATTCAATTCAATCAGATGGTTATTTCTTTGTGGTATGCAAAATAGTACCCAGATTTTGATTTATACATTTGTAGTTGCTGTCACCTTATGTGGCTCAAAGCATGCAAACCCTTGAACTTTTGATCAAATACAAAGCTATAGAGCAAAACAGGATGTTTGCTTCCAGGGAAAGTATTTTTTAAACTAAAAATAAACTCTTCATAGAGACTTCCAGTACTAGCTCATGAGGAGGCATTATGAAGAAGCAAATGAAAGCAGCACTCACTTGCTGAATTTACCCTACAAAGAAAAGTACTTGAGTCACTAAAATTTCAGAAGATTGTCACGTAGCTGGGACATCAGTGTGGAACTGAAGTGGTGCACCCTATCTATGGATTACCATAGCAACATGTGAAGTACAAAAAAATATGATATTTATAGAACCAAGAAGTAGATCTAAAGCAAAGCATGCAGCAGAAAAAATATAGGACCTAGGCACGTTACTGTATTTGATTAACAACACAAAAAAAATCCTCTTTTTCAGATATATGTTGTGCTAAATGCATTGCCATTACTTAGCATGGTTCCAAGTTCAAAGACATGAAAACATCCACAGTGCATCAGTGTATCAAAGCATTAGAAAGGTCTGTGAATATACAGTAAGTGTTATGGGTTTCATAGATATCATAAAATGATAGTAGTCACAATAATCTATCACCTGATATAAATGTAAAATTCATCAAAAGCTGTTTTTAAGACAATTCTGTATATTTTAAGATTTATGGAGTAGAATGTTGAGACAAATTAAAAACAAAATGCATGTTCAGACATATATAATTTTTATTCTTATGTGTCACGCTTGGTGACACAACGAACATCAGTGGTAGAATGAAACCAGCAAAGTTGGTAATGCCTTGACCTAGCAGAAGAATGTACAGCCTAATGAATTATTTCTTGTCAGGAGCAGTGCAAGTACAAGTGAAGAGCTACAATAGTTTATACAAGAACAGCAGTATAGGTAAAGCAATAAATAAGTCACTTGTGCATCCAAGATAAACAAACCATTAGTAAAGTTCTATTAAAAACTATTTGTTTAGTCCTAGTTTCCTAATCTAGACCTGGCAACATATAGTGCCCCCCCCCCCCCCCCAATCTTCCAAAAGTCTATTTATGAGTGCACTTAGCAGCTTCTTGGCAAAAAATTAGAGTGTTAACAATTTAGCCACTGTATTACACAGACAGCAACACAAGGTCCTTTGCACTCACCCATTATCAATATACTGTATATAGGACATTTTGTGCATTATGCTACCAAGAAATACCCCCCTTTAAGCAAAACAGGGATTGTTTGTCAATACATTGCAGTATACTTTAAGCTGGCCAACTACCTTAAAGTCATCTCCAGCCTAACAGTTTCAACTTTTGTTTATACAGGAGCAGTGGCCAGCTCCATGTTGCAGCTCCCACCCTTCCCAGCTACAGTCAGGTGATCACACTAGATCCAATAAGGGGGCAACAATTTGGGGGTTTTAACCCCACGTTGCAGATAAAACTCAGTCCTTTTGTTAAATGTATACTGAAGCAGTAGAATTCTTAATGAATCAGATAAAAGTCCGTGTAGGACTGACCAGACCGGGAATGACTTTGATGTAGTTGGCCAGCTTGAAACATATTGCAATATATTGTATGGACAAACAATCCCTCTATGGGCTCCAATGGATCCACTGAAGCTGGTTCTGCTCCTGTATAAACGATAGCAAAAAAAAAGGGAAAATTGTGCTCACCACTAAATTTTAAACCATTAGGTGAGGGTGAGGGTAGCTCCCACCCTCCCCAGATACAGTCACGTGATCCCTGTGGAGCCAATAAAAGAGCAACCATTTGGGGATTTTAAGCTTAAAAGCAAGTTGTAGGTAAAACTCTGTCCCTTTGTATAAGTACCAAAACAGTAGAATTCTTAATGAATCAAATAAAAGTGAGCGTAGGACTGTTTATATGAATTTTGTGGTCATAGCCTAATTGCACCCCCGCCTAATTGTTTAAAATTTAATGGTGAGCACACTTTTCCCTTTTTGCCATTGTATTACATGTTGGTAATTTATTGCAAACCATAAAACAGGCCATTCCCTTAGAATTTTTTCTGATATTTTATAAAAAAAATAACTTCATTGGATAATTAAAGAACAGGTTTGCTGCACCATAAATAAATAACATTAAAGTTCACAGAGGCATAATCTTTAGTACAAAGTGAATAAATCTGTAAGTGGTAGTGGCTCTAAGCTTAAATTACGTACAGTACCTGCAGCTTGTCAGACCCTTTCCCACAGAACCTCCAGTTTCTTCTGCTACACTTTGCATAAATAAAGCAAACTAACATAAAGTAACTGTTGACATTTAGGCATTTTCTTCTATAAACGTATCTACTGTTTGAAATCAAAGCCAAATCTGAATTCACTTAAAAACCCAGGACAGGATTCATCACAAAAGGATGAAGAAGCATCAATGTAATAAAACATTTGATTGGTTTTATCCTCTACCCAATGCTGGCAGAATAATTAGGGCTGCCAAATTGTTTTGTGGGAAATGAGTGACTACAATAAATAGCTTTCCAGCAGACAGAGGTTGTAAATGAAACGCAAGTGCGGTTTTCAAAAATGGAGGCAAAGTTGTGCTTGTATTGATGCTATTTATACAAGGTTCTGCATTTCCTTGTACTTGCTCAGAAATCTACCCAGCCTGCTCTGATGAACAGTGCACAAGTGTGCCTATTATAGCTGTTGCTGTTATGGATCTAAGATACATTGACCTAAGTTTAGAATCCTACTGTAGCTTTAAGATTAAATAATAATATCCCATTTAAATAAGTTAATGTATGTATTTGCAGAATACCTTCCTCATTATATAAATATATATATATCTGATGTTATGAGTGTGAAGTCATCCCACTTTTGGGTTGCTCCCAGTGACCTCAAACCAGGTGCTTATTTTGGAATTTCTATCTTTAAAGCAAGTTTGAGGTAAAAAGAACACAAATTTATTCCAAAAAGAGCCTCCTGAAGCTGACAGTCCACGTATAACTACCAAATAGTTAACCAAATCTCTTGGCACCCCTAAGGAAATTTTTAATGCTTGTGTGGCTCCACACACACTTTATATTTGTGGGTAAAAGGACCCCTGTTCTAAAAAATGCACATTTAAATGATTATTTAAAACCCACAGCTATGATTGTCATAAGTATCCCCCAATAACAATAATAAAATCAACCAGTGGTGTAATAATCGAGGAAGCAGACCCCGTGGGGATTGTGGGGGCCCAGGGGACAGGAGGGCCTGGAACATGGGGTCTGCTTCCTCCATTTTTCATGTAGTTGGGAACCAGCGGGAGGGTGTGGGGGCCGCTTCATAACGTAGGGATGACGCATCAGATTTTTTTGCAGGAGGGCCCAGCGCAGGGTAGTTACACCCCTAACCTCAACATGAATAAATACAAATTACAAAATACAAAAAAGACTTCTGATGCAAGCTATCAGAAGTTAAGAAAACAGCACCAAAATTTCTCAGTGGGGTTGTTGAATCTGGATTAAAGTTGTTATGAGCAGTACTAAATGGTTTATGATTTATAGGTATAAAATCCATTGAAAATTTAATCAGCCTTTTCATGCCACAATTGTTCAGAGATGTCCAATCTTCACATTGACAACAAAGCAATTTTGTGAAAGCACAGATGATAAATGATGTTAATACTACTGAGCAAACATGACATTTTTGTTGCACTCTGGTCAAAGATGAATCTCTAAGTAGGATGATTAATCAGAAATCAATGTTACTAAGCTCGTTTAGAAACTATCTCCCTCTTCAAAAACAGTTAGAAGCCTGAAAAGTACAGGCTAATGCTTTTATTTTCGAGACATCATTCCCATTATTAGCCCTAACCATCAGAGAATGCAGGAAGTAGAAGAGCAATCAGAACAGTCCAGTGCCCTCCTTGTACACAGCTTGGCACTTTTTTATCTTGTGAGAGCACTGTGCAAACATATAAATGAAATAATGCATTGCAGATAAATTGTGGCTAATGCAATGTAGCTGGAGAGCAAAAATAGACATATTTATTTCAATATGATAATAGATTACACAATATGCTCTTTATCGGTTTGTAAACTCCCTGTTATTTGCCTCGACCTTTTTAGTGATTAGATGCTTTAGACACATTGGTAAACCATTTTTACTAATGAAAGCTTCTGCTAAGGTGCTGGCGTCCAGATGATACACATTGGGTGAATTTTCCTCTCTTTTAAAATTGAAAATAAATTGATGTTAATTTATTAACTAGTTAGCCATCAAGTCAAAGTACAGTCCACAGTTACTATCAGCAATCAGAGAGAGAATGGTGTCTGGATAAATCAGATGCTTTAGCAATCCTCCATTGCATGGTACCAGAGGGAATCACAGCGTATGCACGGTGGCCTTCCCCAGCAGTTATGTCACACAAAGCTTATTTGATAAGAAATTATTTTCTTTCCATTAACGATTCAGATTGCTAAGGTTATTGAATAATAAGGCATTGACTTTTGTTACTATACTGGAGTACCCTCAGCAGACCTCATTTGTAGAATGTGTTATAATTATGTGTTATAATAATTTCAATGAAGCTGTCTTTTATGTGTATATGTTTATAATTTTTGAAGGTGTGCCTCTGTTACTACTTTTTAAACAAATTCCTTGTTATTGAAAAGTAACCATTTTAACCACAAACCCCCTGGGCAATAGTATTATTGGATTTAAGAACTTATTTCCTTTTATAAAGCCCAACATCAGAAGATTAAATATACAGGGACATATTTATAAAAAGCTGTGATTTATTTTACACTTAAAAGTGTAAAGTTTTGTTTAAAATGTCTTTATTAAGCTGCAATCTTAGTAAATATGTCTATATTGTATTATTCTCTATCTCTACCCCTCTCATCCTCCCTTTTTTTGCTCCCCCTTGTATTTATATTATATACATGCTAATGTAAAGGATATGAGTGGAATATTAATAAAAGGTTTATAGGAAGAAACTGTCACAAGTCTAGCAAACTTGTGCAGCAAGCATCTTTGATACTAAATTAAATAAGAGCCAATGTATCCTACACAATGGTACTAGCTATGCTGGTTTCTAGGCATCTTTACAAGACCTTTTAGCTTTGATTCCATGATACCCAAACTGCCTACCCACAGCAATTGTGGAAATGAACTGTCCATGGTGCTGAACTTACTCTGTGGGGGCTTATGGTTTAATTGATTCTTGTCTGTGTTTTACTTCATTGCACAGCTGTCAAACGACCATAAGCAATAAGTGGGCTGGTTTGACAGCTCAGCCTCCTTTGTGGCCTCCCTGAGGTGCAGGAACTGGCACTCTAACTTCCACTTCTGAATGATGTGCCCACATGCCTCTCGCTGCTACCCCCTCCCCATCCACAAAAGCCCAGCTGAATCCATAAAAGTGTCCCTTTAAATTAACATTAGCCCTAATAATTAGTCCATGGGAAATAGGGTTTTATGATATATGGTCTATGTCTTAGGAAAATGTGAACATAAATAAATACTGCTGTGTTACTTTCTGTTACAGGCTTTCATATAGTATGGCATTTTAATACATTGTTGCTTTAGCTAAACTACTCTTGGGCCTCCATTGGTGGGGGGGATAGCGAATAAATAAGTCCAACGCACCACTGCCCTCAAGTCTTTTGAGTCGTGTTACAAACAACTTATTTTGCCTATGACCAGTGCCAGTTTGCTAT
The DNA here is from genome assembly GCF_000004195.4 of Xenopus tropicalis. Taxonomy (NCBI): domain Eukaryota; kingdom Metazoa; phylum Chordata; class Amphibia; order Anura; family Pipidae; genus Xenopus; species Xenopus tropicalis. The sequence continues at coordinate 59,402,944 of NC_030684.2, forward strand.
TCTATGCTGCACAAAACGGGCATAGCAGTGCCTGTGAAGCCATGTACTATGAAAAAATAACAATTGCACTTATTAGATGGCTGGCATAGTTCTGTGATGCACCAGAGGATTGTGCTGGTACTCTGTCACCCTCTTGTGGGAATAGAGAGAAAAAAAAACTTTGGTTAATGAACAGCAAAATACTTTGGTATTTTTTGAAAAACATTTGCATAGTTTATCACCATGTATTTTTTTTATAGACTGGACTTGGTTTTAATTTCTACAATGGCTATGGCCTTTCCTTTTAAAGGTACTTTGTGTTTGTTAAGGATGTACTGAATTCAGGATTCGGTTCAGGATTTAGCCAAACCCCAGCACTTCCTTTAGGCCAAACCAAAACCCTTAAAGGAACAGTTCAGTATAAAAATGACACTGGGTAAAATATATAGGCTGCGCAAAATAAAAAATGTAATCTATAAAGGCTGGTTTGGGTGGATGTCTAACATAATAGCCAGATCACTACTTCCTCCTTGGCAGCTCTCTAAGCTGTTAGCAGTCAGTAACCAATCAGTGACTTGAGGGGGGGCATATGGGACATAACTGTTTAGTTTGCTTTTGAATCTGACCTGCTTGCTCACAAACTAACTGAACAGTTTCGCCCTGTGTGGCCTCCCCTAAAGTCACTGACTAACTAAGAGGTTAGAGAACTGTTCCTTTAAAATGAAAGATAGAGGGGTTTGTTGGTTTTTTGCCCTGAAATTTATATGCAAATTAGGATTTGGAATGCAAGTTGAATATTTTTGGTATTCAGACAAATAAAAAATGATAGATTTACAGCGTTAAATTAGAAAACTAGGCAGCAAAATGGAAAAAAATGTTGAAAAGTAAAAAGTTATGCTCTTTGGTACAAAATAATATAAATGCAAGTTATACACTAAATGGTATGGTTGGGGGATCCTTAATCAAGGAGGATCTGAGGATTTTTGTAGATAACAAGTGTCATTCTGTGGCTACTAAAGTGCTGTCTTGTATAAAAAAAGGCATTGACTCAAGGGATGAAACATAATTTTGCCTCTTTATAGGTCCCTGGTAAGGCCTCACCTTGAGTATGCAGTGCAGTTTTGGGCTCCAGTCCTTAAGAAGGATATTAATGAGCTGGAGAGAGTGCAGAGACTGCAACTAAACTGGTAAAGGGGATGGAAGACTTAAACCGTGAGGTTAGACTGTCGAGGTTGGGGTTGTTTTCTCTGGAAAAAAAAGGTGCTTGCGAGGGGACATGATTACTCTGTACAAGTACATTAAGAGGGGCTTGGATGATTTCTTAAACAAGCATAATAGTACAATTAGTACGGATGTTGGTATATATCAGGGGGCTCAAACTCAATTTACCTGGGGGCCGCAGGAGGCAAAGTTAGGATGAGGCTGGGCCGCATAAGGGATTTCACAAAATATTGGCTTTCAAGGGATAATGCAAGGCACGGCGGGCAGGAGCTGCTGATTGCGGAAATGACGTTATGCCATCATAACAGTTATTATGGGAAGACGTTCTGTGTGCACAATTAGCTCCTTAGCAGCTAATTGTGCACACAGAACGTCTTCCCATAATAACCGTTATGATGGCATAACGTCATTTCCGCAATCAGCAGCTCCCGCCAGCCGTGCCTTGCATTATCCCTTGAATCGCAATAAAAATCGCGATCCATTCATTGCTTTTGAGAAGGCGTTGGTGTGGGCCACAAAATACTGTACCGAGGGCCGCAAATGGCCCACGGGCCGCGAGTTTGAGACCCCTGGTATATATGGTTTATGTATACGAGTGTATAGATAGGTTGGTCTGTGTGTGTGCTTGGAAGGGTTGAACTTGGACTTTGGTCTTTTTTCAACCCAACTTAACTATATGAACTATCCATAGTGCTTACAAGAGTGGCTTCAGCAAAAGTGCCAAAGATTGACCATCCCTTTGATTTAAAATGTATATTATTTTTCTGCACATGTACACCCATTAGCAACAACATTCAACAGCTGCAGAACAATAGTAAGGAAAACACCATAGATACAATATTCAAACACAGCATAGGATAAGTTCCCAAAATTAGGAGGTATAACAAAAATTGGCAGGGTAGATGCTTCTTAACTTGCTACAGTGCTCTGCACAGTATTCACCCTCCTGGACTTTTCCACATTTTTGTTTTATAGAATTAGCTTAATATGGCACATTTGGGATATTTAGCATCGAATTTACACATAATTATTTTATAATTTGAATTCTGGTTCAGATATCAGCAAATTACATCATATATAATAAGAATGCAAATTAGCTGAACCTTGGGTTTTACTGTACATAAACATCATAAGGCATGCCCCAGGCAGCTGTGTCTTTGTCTTATGATATTTTTATACTTTGCTAAACTAAAAGCTACATTTTAGTAGGCAACATACTCTAAGGTGTGGCTCATTTCTGCTTTCGCTGAAGAATAAATAGTTAATGAGAACAAAAATAAAATAATAAATGTTTCCCAGTATCAGAAAAACACTACCACAATGCCATGATTCATTTTCTTTATTTAATATAACCAAACAAAATTCTCTTTCCATAAAGAGGGCACGCTTTGCAAAGAAAATCACAACAGAAAGTCATAGCTTCAAGCGCACATATACATACTGCCTGTACAGGTTAGAAAAACTAAATAGCATTAGCCCAATGGATGATAAATTACATTTGGTTCAGTTTGCAGAATTTAAGTAGCCATCTTACAGTTAACCATATTCAGATTTTTAATATAATACACTAGTCCCACTTTTATGGTGCACTAAAAATTACAGAACTTCCTTGCTGTTTGGTTCAAACAGCATGTAACATGCAACTGATGCACTATTTACAGCAAAGTCCCCAGTACCTACAACTTACATAGCAAGCATCTGTGGTTCATCAATAAGTCGTTAAGGCTGTACTCTCATACCCAAGAAGCCGCATTGCATCAATCCCCAATACGGTTTGTTGGAACAAAACCTTACCACATGCATTAGTGCTGGTTATTTGGTTATGTAAGCAATTTTCACTAAATTAGGAAATATTCTGCCTTCTACCCACAATACTAACAGCACTCAAGACCAGTCCAAGTGAGACCTTTAATAGTGATCCAGTTTTTTAAAGGTCAGTTGCTAAAAGACGACCCCGAGAATTTTTTTTTTAAGGGTACCAGCAAATACATTTCAACTGGGGTAACACAACAAATTCACAGTTTATAATGGGGCATGGACAGCAGGATGCAGTATGGCTGACGCTTCAAGCTTGGTAAAGTGCAGTTAATCGCACATTCAATAAAAACTAAAAATGTTCAGCAATATATCTAAGGCAAATCAGTTTCTCTTACTGGTTTTTAACATTGTTATAAAGCAAAATAACATTTAGTGTTGTTAATTTAACCCAGAACATAAAGGAATCTTTTCTTTAGTTAAAAAAGCAAGGTGTTTTAAATGAAGTACAATGGGCCGGTATGTCCCATCCTAGAACAGCCAGTTACAGAAAGAGTTTTTTGCATGATTAGTAGAGATGTGCTGAATGAATGAGTGTAGTCAGTAGTGACTCTATACAGTGAATGCAGGGAGTGAAGAGATACCAAGTGAAACTGGGATAACCTAATTCTCTAATAAATAGTCCAAAAATAACTACAGGTCTATATCCAGACACCTGCAGGGGCTGGTACTTGTTTTCCTTTGTGAAAGGATGAGCAACAAAAAGTCAATTTGCTTTCATTGCTGCAGGGGTGTGCATTTATATTCTAGTCTTAAAAATAATAATTCCCCACTTGCTCCCTCTATGAATACAACACCCATTTTCTTGTGTGGCAACTCAAGGATGTGCAGAATAGCAAATTAATGGTGCTTACTGACTACAGTTCTCCTTGTGCGAGACTGTCCCCAACTAAATCCCAGATAAACAACCAAAGAATGGAGCATGTGGGAATGACTTTACACTAAGAAAAGGTATATATATATATATATATATATATATATATATATATATATATATATATATATATATATATATATATATATATATATATATATATAAAAAAAATTATATATATATATATATATATATATATATAATATTATATTATATTTATACAAGTTAAGCAGTGTTCTTAAATACCTAGTATTTGCAGCTGAAAAATTGAGTAACGATGCCTGGATATCACACTTCTAACTGTTAAAGTTTTATGTATCTTAGAAAAGAAATATTGATCTAACAAATTTTGGCCAGTGAGTGCCATATATACAAAAAACAAAAACAAAAAAAACTCTCAAAAAATGCAATGTTGTCCAGTAGGAAACGGTCATGACATTCTATGTGTGCATAATTTATAGAACTGTATAGCACAATGAAAACATCTTTAAGTAATAGCACCCATTCACTAAAGGAAAGGTATATCCATTATTTAAACAGCTTATGATATATCCACTGCATTCTAAATTGGCATCATACCTATATAGACAAACTATGATTAATTGTGGGATTCAAAATAGCAAGTAAAACTTCCTTGACCATTATGGAGTGTGAGCAGATTTGATGTGTGTTGCTAGTTTTGAATCTTCAGGAATGCACTGCACTGAAATAAAGCCCCTGTAAGTGGCAAACCCTAACTTTTCAAGCATGGGTAAGACCACTGCTATGTAATTAAGCCAACAGCACTAGGGTTTATTCTATTATAGGACCGTGCTTGAACCCTGACCTAAAGCTGGGTAGGGTGCCACAACGAGCAATAATTATATTCAAAGTGAACAGGAAAGATGTACTGAGTATTTTTTTTTACTGAACTTGAATTTTGCAGGAACCCTGTCCTTTAGATAGGAGTGGTAATGTTAAAATACCTTAACTAGAAACAGATATACGAGTTAGGCCAGTTTTGCCTCCCTTTGCGTACCAGTTTGCCTCCCTTTTTTAATTCACTTTTAGCCGCTCAAGATACTGGCTGGAGCATTTATCAAGATAACCAATGAAGTACAGGCTTACATGAAAAGCAAACAACGGCTTTAGGGGTCCTAGACACCAAGTTTTACATTAGATGAAGTGGTTTCTGCAATAGGAATTGCACAACCACGTCTAATTTCCAGGGGTTTCTTTTTCATAAGGATTTTTTACACTTAAGTTATGCAACATGCAACAGGAATCTCTGACCACCAGAAGGTTATATAAAGCAGAACTGTAGTTATATTACTATATACAAGTATAAAATTCCAAGTAAACATTTTGCTTGGTTTTTCCATTCCAAAAACCCCTTCTGTTAACAAGCCACAAGCAGATTAACAGTGTTCTTCATAAGCCTGATCCACTGATTTATTCCTGAGTATCATTAAAATAACACTCCTTATTGATCAACTATAACTGCAGTAAATGTAGCTTTTCAGAAATCAAGGGCTGTCTGGTGTAATGGAGTGCAGCACTGTTTTTTTTTTTATCAAGTCCTTAGTTCCAGTGCATAGATTACATTAAAACCTGAGCACAGTGTTGTGTATTTACAATGTTATACAGCACAGAGGATAGTTGTTAAAGGGTGATGCTAAATCAGTAAGTAGTCATATACCTGGGATTAAGAGTTTTTGCTTATTTGGGTATTTTTTAAATATCGTTATGAAAGGCACCCATTCACAAGTTCAAAAAAAGTAAGATAGGAGACCTATATCATTGGTAAATTGTTGCAAAAAGTGTAAGGAATACAACCATCTTAAAAATCTATCTTATCACTTCAACATTAATTCTCGCTGTAAAAAAAGACGAGCTTTGATAGTAAAAGGCTCTTATTCTTCCACTGCACTGTCACTGGAGAACAAATGTTAGTAAATATGACTTAAGAAAAGGGGATTAAATTATGGTTCAGTTAAATAGTAAGAGTTTACCAGGTTTTGTGGCTTGAATTTTCTAGGTGGCACATGGAAAACATGAACAAAAGTAACAAAATAAAAAATCCCAAACTATATTCACCTCTTCTTCCAGGACATCAGGCAAATATTATTTGCCAAATTTTCTTTTAAACATTTAATATATATTCCTGTATAATCCCAAAGGGATTACAAATATATCTGCTAAGGAGAAAGCTTTACACCACACCAAGGCATTTAAGCACCATTAAGGGCTCAGGTTATTACTGGACTAGCCTTCTGGGACAGAAGCGTCAACCTGGTACTGCACAACCCCTTAGGCCAGAAGGGGCACTGCCGAGATTGCTGCTTGTAATATTCAAAGGCTGATCAAGATTTCACTCTGGCATTCTGCCCTAATAAGACTTAGGAAGAACACTGTTGGTTTCACCCTCGTCACATAAGCACATCAACATCTCCTTCATGGTCTTCTTCGTTCACTTTCACTGAGAGCACTTCCTCATTAAGGAATAAGCCACTAAGTCTTTCCTTTCTGGCTTGCCTCTGTTCTTTCAGCTGTCTCTTGCGCAGGGCTTTCTGCTGCAGCTTCCGCTGTTTAGATCGTTTCTTAAAAAGAAAACACAAAGGAATAAAAATGAAGAAAGAGATTCTGATTGCTTACATATGTCCCCCAAGAAAGCAGTCATCCTTGAATAATTGGCATGACTAATCTATGTCCATTTAGTTACCATTTTCCTTAGCAAATAGTAATATGTAATATTATGACACTTCTTGTTAACTTATTAAAATGAAAATAAGAAAATAAATATCCTTCACAAGTATTTACAAATGAAGTACATTTAGAGGAGCATGTGCCCCTCTCAGTGTAAAGAATCTGGACTTGCTGAATAATCTTAAAGATGTTTCACCAATTGCCTGAGAAGCTTCTTTTGCTCTGCTGAGTGGTAGGAAATTTCCTGGCATTTTACACCCTTAAAAAAGGTAATAATACAGTCCATGGGCATTTCCTCCCAGTTTAACATAGACAGTTATCTGCCCAAGTGAATGCATCATACTCAATAGCAGTAGCTTTGGTACATGCAGCCAACATTAAACATGAAAACAAGTTGAATTTATGAAACTTATGTCTTACAGTACAGTCATAGGTCTCAACAGCAGTCAGCCTTGACATTTCACTATGCACAGTTCACACCTCAGACTGTAGGAGCAGTGCCAGCAGTGTTATTGTATGTACTGCCTGAACTATGCTACCTGTGTATGCCATAGGGCAGGCAGAGTATGGCAGAAACAGGCATCATAGGGCAGGCAGAGTATGGCACAAACAGGCAGCATAGGGCAGGCAGAGTACTTCCTGTGTGTGCCACACTCTGATTGCCCTTTGCTGCCTGTGGGAGGTGAATCTGGCAGGTTCTGGGAGTTTGTAAGCAGTTGGAAATAGCCATTAAATGGTCCATAAGGTGTGTAATTATGTGCTGGGGTTTCTGTGCTATACACAGGGGAGGAGGAGGAGGAATATGGATTTAAGGGTGTGTCTTAACATGAACAATATAATTCTTTCACATATAAATGATGGTTGATATTCCCGCAGTGATGACCAAGCATTTGGGTTTTTGCTGCGCTACCACAATTGTAATAGCACGGGTGTGGTTTGAAGTTGGAGCAGGTTAAAAAAAGGGGAGTGGTCAAAACTGGCTTCCATTAGCAGCCCTCCACCATATATGCTAGAGAAATTCCGGCCCTTGGCACCATAAAAGTTGGACAGCACTGCCCTATTGTATCAATATATCAAAATCCTTTGTATAGAGTGGCAAAGCCCGTACAAATTAGCTCCATGGCAACTACAAGACTGCTAATCGACAGGTTGCTAAGACTTCTACAATTCCTGTTTCAGTCCTAAAACTTTAAAATTTTGCTTAAAGGAAAAACCCCTAATTTTGTAGACAATTATGAATAATATATGGTGCTGGTTTTACTTTGGGCTGAAAATTAATCCTATCTGTAAAAATGGCTGTGCTTTTGACAGTTTCTGTAACGGAGCCGCACACACATGCAGTCAGGGAGCTTACCCCATTTGTCAGTCCCTGCCAAAAGCACTGCAGGAGAGAGATAGCCAATCACAGGATTGTGACAGGATTGCAGTCACACAAGCAAAGACAGGCTTCAGTACCCTATCAGATCACCCTAGCTGCTGATTGGTTCTTATCCTACAGTGCAGTGTACTGAGAGCCGCCGGCTCCCCTGCACATCCAGAGAATTTAGCCAGCAGGAAGTGGAACAGATGGGCGGGACCAGTGGGGTTTTGGTGGAATTTCTCAATAAATCAGTCAGAAATAAAACTTTTTAAGTGCAATCCTTTTATAAACAGAGACGTGCAACTAAACTGGTAAAGGGGATGGAAGATTTAAGCTATGAGGTTAGACTGTCGAGGTTGGGGTTGTTTTCTCTGGAAAAGAGGCGCTTGCGAGGGGACATGATTACTCTGTACAAGTACATTAGAGGGGATTATAGGCAGTTGGGGGATGTTCTTTTTTCCCATAAAAACAATCAGCGCACCAGAGGTCACCCCTATAGATTAGAGGAACAGAGCTTCCATTTGAAGCAGCGTAGGGGGTTTTTCACAGTGAGGGCAGTGAGGCTGTGGAATGCCCTTCCTAGTGATGTGGTAATGGCAGACTCTGTTAATGCCTTTAAGAGGGGCCTGGATGAGTTTTTGAACAAGCAGAATATCCAGGGCTATTGTGATACTAATATCTACAGTTAGTATTACTGGTTGTATATATATAGTTTATGTATGTGAGTGTATAGATTGGTTAGTATAGGTTGTGTGCTGGGTTTACTCGGATGGGTTGAACTTGATGGACAATGGTCTTTTTTCAACCCTATGTAACTATGTAACTATATGTATTAAAGAGTCTCCATTTTCTAAACCTATCATAGTAGCAAAAAAAAAAAAGTGTCATTATGCCATGTCTCATACTACTCTCCTTTAAGTAGTATTAAGTAAAATTATATTAATACAGAAAGTCAAAATCTTAGAAACTTTTCAGTCAGCCTTCATTTTTTGTTTGTGTATTATTTGCCTTACCTTAAATGGGGTTAAATGACCCCAGCAGCTGAAAATCTGTTACTCTTAAATTATACTGTTATTGCTACTTTTATTATCTTTCTATTCAGGCCTTCTATTTATCTTCCATTCAAACCACTGTCTAGTTGCTAGGGTAAATTGGACCCTAGCAAGCAGATAATTACAGACTGAAGAGCTGCTGAGCAAAAGCTAAATACAAAAGCCACAAAAAACAAACACCAACTATAAAATTGTATAAGAACAGCAGTCAACATTATACTAAAATTTAAAAGATGAACCACTCCTTTAAATATGTTCATGCTACCAACATAAAGACAGAAAACAATGGAACAAACAAATTACAAATGCACAACGTACCTTTGAGTCTCGAATTCTCTCTGCTGCACTTGCAGACAAATTGCTATCGCTGTGTGTTCGGCTCATATTGGCACTGGAGTTTGAAGCAGAATTACCACCACTAGACCCGGTGCTGCTGGCTGTACTGACCATACTTGCACTGCTGCTGCTCACACTGGCTCCACTCACTCCACTAGTGCTTGCTGTGCTGTAGCTGGTTCTTTTCCAGCTTTCTCGTGTAGAGCGTTGCCGAGGACTGTGCTCTTTGATATAGCTCCTGACCTGAAAAGACAAAATAATTCAAGAATAAATTACAGTTTTTGCCTTGTATAATCTGGTTGTATGTCAGTCTGGTTGGCTACAACCTTCCTCATCGGTCCCATTACTTGACTTTTGTGTTATTATGCCATAACAAAATTTAAAGCAAGCCAACACGACGCAAGAAAAAAAAGGAAAATATAATATATTCCTTGGGAATGATATACTTTATAATATATGACTTGTATATCCTTAGTTAGTTAAGAGTAGGCTCTTAACCTCCTCATTTATTTAAGGGCAAACTCTGCAAATGGCAGATTCTAAAAATCTCTAAAAAAAAAAAAAAAAAAAAATCTTCAAAAATAAAACAATTAACTATTTATCAAAATATTTGTAAATTTACAAGAAAAGGGTCCTATTAGAATAAAATTATTATTAATGGATATTTGGCTTTAAGTTATAAATAAGTGGACTTTATAAAACAAGAATGTTTCTCAAACATTTAAACTATAAACAAGAAAGTTTCTCTAACATTTAATTGGTAGCTTTGCAACTAAAGCTGCAAAGCTATTCATTAATAAGCTGCTCCTCAAAAAAAAAAATGAAATGAAATGGAGCATCTTCTGTTCACCAACCTGTTTCAGTTTTTCATCAGTGAGACAGTTCAGTTCAATGATAAATTCACTGTCAGTAGGAGAAATCTGCGCAGTGGGATCAATAATCTTAATGATGTCAAGTTGCTCACGAAGTCCCATCTCTGTGCTGACCTTACGACTGAGATATTCAATATATTCAACCTGTAGAAAGCAGAAGGTAAATGATCACAACTGAACCCAAATGTTTTTTTTCAAATTTGAGCACAACTGTACTAAATAATCTGAACATGTTTCTGAAGAATTTTGTCTGATTTGACAGCATGGTGTAAAATATTTAGGCATGAGTAAGGCGGCCATTTATACATTTACCTAAGTATTAGATCCAAACAGTTATACAGGTATAGGACCCGTTATCCAGAATGTTCGGGACCAAGGGTTTTCCGGATAAGGAGTCTTTCTGTAATTTGGATCTCCATACCTTAAGTCTACTAAACAATCAATAAAACATTAATGAAACCCAATAGTATTGTTTTGCATCATATAAAGATTATTTATATCTTAGTTGGAATCAATTACAAGGCACTGTTTTATTACTACAGAAAAAAAGGAAATCAGTTTAAAAATTCTGTATTATTTGATTAAAGTTGAGTCTATGGGAGACGGGCTTTCCATAATTCAGAGCTTTCTGGATAATGGGTTTCCAGATAAGGGATCCCATACCTGTACTAAAATAAGCATTAAACTCCTATAGTTAACATTTCCAAAAGTAATAAAAAAAAAATGCTAATATGTATGTTATAGATTCAAAGAACTATTTTCCCTCCACAATTTCATGAAAGCAGAAACACCCTGCAGCAATGCACCTGATCTTGTCCATTTTTATAGCAATATTAAATGTATTTTCATGAACACTATAACGAATTACATAAATAAATTTAACTAATAGATGAGTCTGTGCTTACAAATAACTCAAAAACTATGCTGATGGGCAGATATACTTAAGGCATCACTCAGATGCAAGCGATGGCATTTAGGGGCTGATCTACCTGTTCGTCGTTCGTCATTGCACTCCATGGAAGCTCATCCAGATTCCGGTGCTTATTCTTCTTTCTGGATGGGAGGCATGGGGAGCTAGGTATGCTGGGAATGATATCTGACAGCACATCACTCCCACTTGCAATATCACTGCCTGGCAACTTGTAAAACAGAATACAAAACAATTGTTTTATGTTGTTACTGCAAAGATCAACTGCAATGTAGTTTCACAGGTAATACATATTTCCTACCAATGCTTGCTTAACACAAGTAATCAACTTAGCCATAAAATAAATTATAACATTAGCAGTAAAAAGTGATACTGACTAAAAAAACTCATCAATGTACAAAAGCTGCCTATAGGTCATGTTGGTCATATTTTCATCATAGGTCTGCTTTTGTAAGTAACTGTTATTAGTGCTGGGCGGTATACCGGTTTAACCGGTATACCGGTTTTTAAAAAAAAAAAAGGTATGAGTTTTAAACATACCGCTATACCGGTATGCGCGCCTCCTGCTGTTTTTCTCCTATTACTTCCGGGTTGCGCCCGTGCGTACGTGACGTCGGCGCGCATGTGACGTCAGCGCGCACGCGACGCCACTAGGACGCATCGCTGGAGGAACCACAAGTTGGGTAAGTTCTGCTGGTGGGTTGGGGTTGGGGTTGTGGCTGGGGGGGTTGTGGCTGGGGTTGGGGGGGCTGGGGTTGGGGTTGGTGTTGGGGGGGGGGTTGGGGTTGGGGGCCACCAATATTTATTATTTATTTTTTTATTTATATACCGTCAAATACCGTGATACCGATATAATTTTGAAAAATACCGTGATATAAATTTTTGGTCATACCGCCCAGCTCTAACTGTTATTTAAAGTTACCAAACCTGACTCTTTAGTCAACCTGTCAATTATAGCATCTAATGCTAATGGACAACTGCTGCACAAATATGGCAGCCCCATCATAAAGGAACTTAGGAAATCAGATAGGTAATAAAAAGCAAATATTTTTAAGGCAAAACTATAAATAGCATGCAAAAATAATGTTATAATAGATGTGAAAAAATGTTAAATTTCTGGTGTCAGTCTTTAACACTTTAGGTAGCATAACCAAGTCTGATGGCATTTTATTGCTAATTCAAGGCATGGGCCATATTGTAAAATTAAAAAAAAAAAGCCCTATTACCACTAAACACAGAAGTATTGTTTAGTTTAATATTATTGGTAAACATTTATGGCATGACAAGCTGTAAGAAGTAGTGATGTGTGGGCCAACCTTCACACAGTGCTATCAGGTCACAGGCAGGTTCAGGCTGAGAGCTCACATCCGCCCTCCCCACCCGTGACCTTCCCTGCCCCGCTCCCTTGGTGACATCAGATATGAAGCAGGTCGGTGTGGGCCTATAAATACAGCTGCTTTGCCAGGTAAGGTTGGGCATTAGTAAGAAGTAGGCAGGTAGAGGGGGGCATTTTGTCTGTCAGTGTTCTCTCTATGAGGCCAGCAGCAGCCACAAAAGGGATCTAACAATGTGCAAAGTGCCATTCTTCTTACTGGAAAAACTGTTTGCCCTTTTATCTAACCCCTTGTTTAGACGGAGCACTGCTGTGCCATTCAAAATATATAGCAGTCATATTAATAAACATATTGGGTGGGGTAAAATACTGGGTAGGGTGAATTGAAAAACTGCTCAAAAGAGCACACCAAAGAAATTTGCTTTCACTAGTCTCTTTCACTAGGATCTTCTCTTGTGAAGTGGATCTTCTCTTGTGAAGTGGATCTTCTCTTGTGAAGTGGATCTTCTCTTGTGAAGTGGATCTTCTCTTGTGAAGTGGATCTTCTCTTGTGAAGTGGATCTTCTCTTGTGAAGTGGATCTTCTCTTGTGAAGTGGATCTTCTCTTGTGAAGTGGATCTTCTCTTGTGAAGTGGATCTTCTCTTGTGAAGTGGTTAATTTTTTTTTTTATTTTCTATTATTATAGTAATTATAGTTATGTATTGTACCTTTTTGATCCAGGAGTACGATATTTCATCCCACTGTGTACTTGTAAGTATATTGTTGGGATGACAATAAAACTCTACTTACTGAAATATTAAATATGCTTTAATTCTACCACTAGTCATTTCACATATTTGAAACTAAATGTTTCCTTTATACATGTACAATGCTTACCTGCCACTCAAATTCGCTGTCAGACCAGTCCCAATAAGTACTAATTGAGGAAGAAACATCACTGCACACACTGCCTTCTGGAAACAAGTCAAACGATGTGAAGTCTTGGTCATCCAGAAGGGAATAGCAGTCATCTTGGTCTCCAACTGAGACAGAGGAAAATAATTCCTCACTGCATTCAGAGCTTGCAACACTTGTCCCACATGATGTTAGATTCCACCTTAAAATGTACATAAGAAAGCTTTAGAAAAGATAGAGTTTTATAAGGAACCAATTACTGCTGTGCTTTAAAATGAAGCAGATGCCACACTAAGCTGGGCAATTAATATGGGACTTTCACTGCAGCTGTTCAAGTGGGAAAGCTGCAGCAGAGGTTCCAAAGTGACTCCCCTGCTGTGTGTAAAAGTCATAGAACTTAATGAACCATGCTTCAGCACCCCTGCCTAAATAAGCAGCAAAATAAAGCAGAAAGGACAACAATTATGTTTGCTGTTTAAAGAAAAAAAGTGATAGTAGCATAGATCTAGGGGCCCATTTATTAAATAATTTTGAGATAATTTCGTATTTTTTCTAACTTTTTTTTAGTTTATAGAACATTTTGGAATGTATGAGAAAAGTTTGTAAAAATTCCACAAGTTTTTTGTGGTTTTCGTTAAATTTCCACAGAAAAATCGTATTTTGCGCAAAGACTATGAACATTTTGGAATTCTTTAAAGCTTTGGTTAAACTTTCCTCGGGACTCTGTTCGGCAGGTTTCAGGGGTGGCCCAAGTCGACCGGGCGCCCTAGGCAACCTGGTCGGCCACCTCGCCCTGCCCCCCGATGCGATGGGTCATTGCCCCCACCGCTAATGACAAGTGGTGGGCCAATGGCAAAGAAGGAGGACTAGGAGTAGGCAGGAGAGGCTCCCCCTAATCGTTGCGCCCTAGGCATCTGCCACTTCTGCCTACCCCTAGTTCCAGCCTTGCCAAGTTTGATCTGCCGAGTACTATTGAGTCCTATGGAAGGACTCCAAAGCCAGACAAGGAAGACATCAAAGCCAGAAAGGTTTTCATGGCTTAACAAAAATATTGTGACTTTCGGAACGCAATTCATACTAACGATAAAAGCATTTTCGTGACATTTTAGAACTTCAGAAATGATCGTTATTAATCCGAATTTTTACCATATCGTGTTTTAAGCCCAGAAAAAAATCGGATCTTAGTATATGTGCCCCTGGTGTCAGTGTGGCTTTCAAATGGGGCCAGTTATAGTTATGTAAACAAGTACTGAGTACTTTTTTGCCTTATGAAAAAAACATGGCACCCCACATTTATCAAGTAAGCCCTAGTTTAAGAGTAATTGGTGGGGAAATACCAATCAAGCCATGAGCCACGTGTCACACAACTTAGTTACTAGGAGTAAAGTTTCAGAGCACATTTTACTCCATAGGGAAATCAGTATGGCACCTTTCCCAGGTACTCAGAAGACCCCTAAAGCAGATATGAAAGGGTCTGTGCGTAACAAACAGCGAATGGGGAATACATGGAACGTATATAAGCCGTGTAAGCAGTGAGCAGGGAAGGGCTGGGGCTGCTGTCCCACCTGTTGGAGTGGAAGCGGTGCAGGGGGTCAGTCCGGTGGCAGGAGGAGAGTTGGCAGCCAAAATCACTGACATCCAAGCAGCCCTCCTCACTCGCACTGCCCCGCTGGGACAGCAAAGGGAAAGGCTCGTCCGGGGCCAGGAACTTCTCATACAGCCCTTCCGACATACTGAGTGTAAATGCTGATCACAGCAAAGCCGGCCCGGATCCCTTATATAACCGGCATAGTTACAGCATTTTCCATCGACGTATCTGCGGGCAATACGTCCCTCTTGGTACTGAGCTCATGCTGCCAAGCCGCCAGTGCTATATACAATGAGGCCACACTCCAGACACAGCGAGACCTAGTACTGCCAAGGATCCACCGAGTTCCGCCTCAATGCGCTGCTATTCCTGTCACTATAGGCCCCTCTAAATCGCCAGCACCCAGCAAGTGGGAATTAAACAGAGCAGCGCCACCTTCAGTGCGGGCGGGCAGCAACTTATTGCAACTCATGGCCCAGCCTGACCTCAGCCCACTGGAACTGGAGCGCAGTGATACTGCGAAGAACTACATTTCCCATCATGCGTCTGTAAGAGGAGTTGTGGCACATAGTGAGCGCTTCAATTCTGTAGTTGAGGTCGACTAAGTAGTCAAGTTCTCGGCCTTTATGACATGGGAAGTGATTATTCAGTGAAAAAAGTATGGGCTATTACGACTCCAAATTAATAAGCAGTTTAAGGGTTATAACCGGGTGACTGCTGCACTGTTGGGGCGAAGAAGGTGATATAAATGCTTAAAAGGAAATAAAATACTTGATTTGGTCAATAGGGGGAGCTCGCTGTAGGAATCATTCTGTTTCTCTGAGTCTCGCCCCCAAGTCTGTCACGTGAGCAGAATGTCATGTGATCGGTCTGTTCCTATTGGTTCTGACGTTCCGTGAGAGAGTGGGGAGAGATGTCCGCCGTTAGATCCGTCCATTCTTTCTCCTCATCTACCTCCTTAAATAATGACAGAACCAGTTACTTGGGAGCCCGGATTCCCGTTGAGGTGGAGACTATGGTTAAATATATGAAGGACTTAGACAAAGATACTTTTAGGAAAATTCTTAAAGGTAAGGGAAAGGCTAGGATGTATGTGTAGTTCTTCCTATTATAGTTGTCCATTGGGTATAAAGTAACTACTGTGTTTTACAGAGATTAGTATTCACATCAGCCCCTGCCACAATAGAGATCTAGGCGTATAGATACTACAGAGGAAGCAGACTCTGGAAGTAAGGCAGTGACTGATACCCAGTTTCAATATATGTTTATAAAGTGATATTAAGATTATTTTGTAGTTGTCCCCAGAAACTTCTAGTTATGCAACTGAATCTAGAAGACCACCATACAACTAATTTCATATCTGATACTTCTAATTGTCTAATACTTCAAACTTTTCCAGTTTGGTGCTACTAAACATTAGAGATAATTTACTAATATAGGTGACAGTCATATAAAAAAACACCAGGTGACTGCTACCTGGATGCATTTCTTCAAATGAGCATAAAGTCATACGAGTTTTCTGTGCTAGTAATCATTTGCAGATTTGTGCAACCGCCTTTGCAGCTAGCAGTTTGTCAATACTTACCTTCATTTTGTAAACTTGATTAAGTTGTATCCGGAAAACCCCAGGTCCCAAGCATTCTGGATAACAGGACCCATACCTGTACCCTATTTACTCAGCAGGCATGGGAAAACAACCCAGTTACCTGGTGAGATGATGCTTCTGCAGACAACTGGAAGGAAATAACACTAAAATATGGGGAATAACTACTGCAGTGTGATAGTCTACTGTTCACCTTCCAGTAATTATATTATATATATATTATATATTGATATAGTGTTAATTGTTATATATCCTAAGACAGCTTTGTTGTTGCCATGGACAATGAAGCACTTGTTTATTCTTTTCTTGCTATGTTAGAAGGATCTGTAGAACAATTAATTAAAAAGATAAAAAGTTTTGTGTTTGGTTTTTAAACTGTTGCGGGCCGTCATAAATCATGGAAGCCCATATTAATTTGATAGCAAAGGGTCTTCTTCCTTGGAGACCCTGGTTATTAGCCCACTGCTCTCCTTAGTTGTAGGCTCTGCAATCTAACTAATTAAAAACAAATAAAGCAAATACTCATATGTATAGCACACTTTATCAGCCCCCCCCCCCCAATCTCTCCATATCTTGTCGTATTAAAGACAAACAAATCCACAAATGGCCCAAACTCCACTTCCCCATAAAACTTCACCTCTGATGGCAGCTCTAATGTTATCACAAAGTGTGTGTGCACAGGAAAGAATTGTCCTTTGTCATCCTGTATGATTCTGGTTAGTTCTGACAAGGGGGCTACACCTTTCTCTTTGTTGAAATAACTTCAAGTTTTTTTTTGCCAGCTGTGGTAGGAGCGTTGGAGGGAAAGGACAGCCGAGAATCTGTACAGTTAATATTAGAAAATACCTTAATATCGGAAGAGAAGCTAAGTTTTCTTATTTCTGGGGCATATACCCTGTTGAAAGTGGCCCTCAGGCTTCCAGTATCAACACTTAAACAGGAGGTAAGTATATCCAAGTAACTGTCATTCTCTCTTACCTGCATAGAAACCCTTTTGTCTAAATAGTCTTTTTTTCCTTGGCTCTAGGTTTTTAAGGAAGACTTGAAAGACCTCAGGTAAAATAAAATACAGCTATTGCACCATTGTCAATTTGACTCTTTTACATAATGTGCACAACAGTTTCCTTTTCCTTTGTAGAAGGAATTTTATAATCCTAATGTCCCTTTTAAGTATATATTTTTTGTATTTGTAACTAATGCTGGACCATTTATTTCAGCTAGCATTGCTGCATGAATTTTTGTAGCTTTCCCTATTTTTGCATTAAGCTTTTTCTGAAACCGTACGTATAAAGATGTGTCCTTTGATAATGGCAGTAATTTTTGTTTGGTAATAAGCAACCAAGTTTGAACCTAGTTTATTTAATTGCTTTTCTACAGTACAAGTATTTGATCTGTTATCAGGAATGCTTAGGACCTGGGATGTTTCTGTAATTTGGATCACCATACCTTAAGTCTGATTGAAACATTTAAACGTTAAATAAATCCAATATAATTGTTTTGCCATCAATATGGATTCATGCAACATAGTTAGGATAAAGTACAAGGTATTCTTTTATTATTACAGAGAAAATGGTAAAATGTAATTTTAAATATTCTAATTATTTGCTTAAAATGGACAGTCTTTTGTAAATCGGAACCTTCTCAATTATAGGCTTTGGGATAAGGGAACCAACACCTGTACTATGTCTAAAGCTGTATCTTTCTTCAATCTGTTAGAAAGTAAATAAACATGTAAACTATTTAATAAAGGATTAGGCATGGACTTTTAGTTTCCATTTATAATCTAAATTCTAAAGTGTTACTATGGTTTTTTAACATATTTTCTTTTTTATTGTATGCCTCTTTAGGATTCCAGATGATTTTATAGAAGACTTTGCCAACATAGTGTATGGAAACAGGTCGGTGATATTATTTCTTTGAGAGCAGATTTTACGCTTCAACATCATTTTTAGCGCATTCACACAGAAATCTCAGGGATAAATGGCATTGGATATTCAGTGTGGTGCTGCGGACTGAACTGTCTCTTATTCCTAATTAAGCAGAAACCATGCAGCATTACACAAGACAATTACATGACAAATATCACTGTTTAAAGGCAAATTACTTACCTTGGTGTACCAGTTATTCCTGTCTGACTTAAAAGATAATTGAGCCAAAGCTCTAATTTTTGTAGTTGTAAGTTTTTGTACTGGTTTTGTACTTTATAAAAAAATTTTAAACAAACTCGCCACAGTCATAAAACTGTTTATACAATGGCTTCAACAAGTTTCGACTAAACTCACCCAGCGTCTGCCTGTAGATTGACAGAATAGTGCTGTTGTCCATCCTTTATTATGCCCACTGCATAAGAAAGGATGCACCCAGATTTATAGTATAATTTTTTAAAGGAGAAGGAAAAAGTAACCCCCCCCCCCCCCCCCCGTTATTGTAATAGCTTACCTAATACCCTGGGCTGGTGCTTCTGTTAGCAGAAAAGTGCCCCAGCCCACGATATTTCTTCAGAAGTTCTTCGGCACAATCCTTCTTCCTCTTCTTTCTTCCTTTCATGTGGGCATACTTGCTCTAGAGTAAAAGAGCCAGCTTTTCATTTCTAAGTTCAGCTTTTACTCTGCTGCGCGCATGTGCTTGTCTGAACTGGAAAGAAAAGAAGATAGACGACTCCAAAGAAAATGGTGACAAGGATCTTCTGCAGAAATACCCTAGGCTGGTGCAGTTTTTAACTAACAGGAGTACTGGCCCAGGGTATCAGGTAAGCAATCTTAATCACTGGGGGTGCCTACATTTTGGCACCCTGCAGTGATTTAAACTTTCCTCAGATAATAAATCCGCATGTGTCCTGTAAAGTTAAAGTAACGGTATGTCTTAATGTAGAGGTTGAAGTCTTTGTAAACATTATGGATCTGTATATGGCCACCTTTACCTCCTTTAGTTGATTTTCAGTTAAAAGTTTAGACTACACTTTAGAACTGACCATGAGTTATGTTTTTTTTTTTTCTTTAGGCGACCAATTCTTGAAAATGCAGCTTTGAAGCATGGTGTTAGATTGCCAGCGTTAGAGGATATGCGATGGAGAGTAGATGTGGCAATTTCAACAAGGTAAATTGAGTCCAATCTCCATTTTTAAGCCGCTCTAAGATACAGCCTTGGGGTTAATATACTATTCTCACATATCTCTATTGTAATTATTATTTTTATAAAATAAGTTTCCCAGGTTATGTGTTGCTATTGCTGTATATTTTAGAGTGTGAGTACTGTGGTTGTTAATTATATTTTAACTGCAAATTCTTATAGCTCCCTCTCCCGAGCCTTGCAGCCTTCTATTTTGGTACAGCTTAAACTTTCTGATGGAACTTCTCATCGCTTTGAGGTAAGATTAATTCACATTTTTGTTCTCATTAAAAATGTTTCCTCTAATTTTCTCTGATACGTTCACAAAAAATATGTTCTCATTTTCAACATGTTCAGTTTTTTAAGAACTGTGTGATATGGTCATAATAAATGCAAAATCAAGTGTTTTCACACAAAATACTTTGTGCACACCACAATTTGTTGTGTGCGCTGGCCTCAAAATTTGTGTGCGTGTGCACAAGTAGACAGCTTAGAGCAGGGGTCAGGAACCTTTTTGGCTGAGAGAGCCATAAACACCACATATTTTAAAATTAATTCCGTTAGAGCCAAACAATATGTTTGGCCGCGGATGCTTCGGGGCAAGGTAGGGTGGGTCCCAAGGATGCCAGATGCGGATGCGATGTAGAGGAGGGCGTGGCCTGCGTTCGGCAGATAGAAGACGTGTTCTAAGGCTTAGAACACGTCTTCTATCCGCCGAGCGCAGGGGCAAGGTAGGGTGGGTGCCAAGGATGCCGGATGTGGATGCGATGCGGAGGAGGGCGTAGAACACGTCTTCTATCTGCCGAGCGCAGGACACTCCCCCCGTTATTTTTTTTTTTATTAAAGATTTGGCAACGAGCCAGATGCAGCCATCAAAAGAGCCACATTTGGCTCCCGAGCCATAGGTTCCCTACCCCTGGCTTAGAGGGAACATTGCTCATAAAGAACAGAAACTGACGCTGGAATTTTAAATTGTGCCTTGTCATAGAGTGCTTTAACCAATTGGCTAACTCAAAAATGCATTTGATCATTAGCATTAAATTGAGTCTGGTTTATGATTCATGGCAGTTCTGTTAGGGAATGTGATCAATATTGTCGCACCAGCATTTCCTGGGAAGTGTAAGCAATTTTTGATTTTGATATTGTCTTTACATGGAATAGGTTGACTACATGAGCATTTATATAGAGAAATAATGAAACACCAACACTTTTTAATATATTTAATAAAACAGGCTAAATATGTACCACATTTTCACCAATTTTCTGTTTTGAGATTTTTGTATAACTTTTTGTATAATTTTTGGGAACATCGGAAGACACTTGCTTAAAAGAAAAGTCAACCCAATTTTTTTTGCTAATAAAAACAAACCTAATTCTAAGCAACTTTGCAATATACATTCATTACACATTTGCAATGTTTTTTTTTACTTATTTGTATATATAATTGCTATTAGAAGTAGTGTTTGCCTGTCCTTTTATATGTAACACAAGGCAGCAGACTGACAGACTTTGCAACTTGCAACATTGTTTAAAAAGTAGCAACCAGGACTTCAGCAAATGCTGCTTTTAATGGCAATTACATTCACAAATAACTTTTTAAGCACAAAAATATTCACTAAATTCACACTGGAAAGTTGCTTGGAATTATGTTCTCTTTAATTAAGGAAAAAATTATTTAAAAGCCTAAAAAGTTGCAACAATTTTTTTAAAATAAACATTCCTGCTTTTGTCTGTTCTAGGTTCCAGTAGCCAAGTTCCAGGAACTAAGGTATAATGTTGCCCTAATACTGAAAGAGATGAATGATTTAGAGAAAAGAAGTATTCTCAGAATCCAGGACTGACTCTTCCTGACTCCTGTGGAATCCTGTCATTCTAATAACTATTTTCTGCCAACTTGTTATATACACAAATGACTAAGAAATAGTTTGTACAGGTATGGGATGCCTTATCCAGAAAATTATGGGAATGATCCCAGTTCCTAAGAAAATAATTAGCATTTTTTTTTTTTTAAATGTTTTCCCCTTTCTTTGTATTAATTGAACGGTAGCTTGTGCTTAATCCTAACTAAAGATGTATGAGTCCATGTTGGAAGCCACAACAATGCTACTGGGTTCATTTCATGTGTAAATGATTTTTAGCAGACTTAAGTCCAGCCCAGTTACATGGGAAAAGGAGAAACAATAGGTTACCTGAAAGAAGTTCTAATGTATAGCACTGGCTCCTTCTGAAAGACTCAGACACAGTGTACTGAGATGGCTGCCTACACAACTGAAAAAAATAAATTTGTTGGTGCAAGAATAATTTTTTAAATAGTTGAGGGAATTATGTGCTGTGTAAACAGTGTAATTTAGAAATAAAAAGTACACCATAAAAATCATGACTTTATATCTTTAAAGCAGCTGTTTCCACACATTATGGTCCCTAAATGTATTAAGCCATAAACATCCTGTCATCCTTCAGGCAGTGTAATATTCAGACCACAGTAGCTTGAGTTTAATACCTCAGTGACAAAAACTGTGACATGTGCAAATGTTCTCCAAAGAGAAAATGCCATATTTGTCCACAGCAACCCCAGTTGATGTAGACACAGTGTGTGACTGGGCATCTAAGAGTCCACCACAGAACCTGACAACAAAGGCCTAATTCCACAACAGTCTTGATGTAGGCAGTACTAAATGTAAAAAGTCTTGTATGGTAGATATAAGAAGGCACTGATGGGCATAGTCCCTAGTGGGGCTTACGGGAGATCCTCTTGCACTCTATCAGCTCCTTCGGCCCTGGCTGTGGATGAAAGCCTTGATGTCTGTTCAGTGTTTAAACCTGCATGGCACACCAGACAACCAGCTCTGAATCTGTACCTGTACACTGTTAATATTTATTTTAGTATGGGCAAAACCACCAGGTACAGTCCTTCATGAACTTAAGAAGAGAAGACGGAAGCTTCATACCTGTCTAACTTTTAAGTTGTTTTAGGTTTGTCTGTGGATTTGTAAAAATAAAGTTAAATGGTAATTATTGTTTAAAAGTATGTGATGTGTATTCAGTATGTTTATCTGTATACCTTTTGTATATTCTATAAACAGCCCTTGTTTAATTCATTTCAATTGTGTCTTGGAAAAGTTTTTTGCTTTTTTAAGTGGACTCAGAGTAAGAGGCAGTGGAGGTAAGGCACACATGATTTGCTGTGTTCTTTACAGTTTATAGCAATATCTAGAAATTCTATATCAGATGTGCCCACTTTGGAACTGAACACAATTATGCAAAAGTGCTAGACACAGCTTAAAGGAACAGTAACGCCAAAAATGAAAGTAATTAGAATATAATGTACTGCTGCCCTGCACTGGTACAACTTAGGTGTTTTCCCCAGAAACTTATATAAATAAAGTTGCTCTGTAGAAATGGGGGCAGCCATTCAAAGGAGAAAAGGCACAAGGCACATAGCAGATAACAGATAAAACACTATTGTATTCTAGAGAGGTTAACTGTTATCTGCTATGTAACCTGTGCCTTTTCTCCATTTTTCCAGCTTGAATGGCTGCCCCCATGGCCACACACCAGCTTATTTATATAAACTATATTAGCGTTACTATAGCAAAAACACAACTTTTACCAGTGCAGGGCAACAGTACATTATATTTTAATTGATTTAAAAAACTTTCATTTTTGGTGTTACTGTTCCTTTAAGGATTAGAACCCATGGAGCAAGTTACTCTAGATAGATCTCTGCTATTGTGGGCGAGTAACTGTTCTGAAAAGGCTTTCCACTGGCAGCAATAGAAGTTGCTGTTGGAAAGCATCATTTTGTTAATCGGAAGTCTCGCAAAGTTTACTCCTGCAGGCAACTTCTCACTACTTTGGAAACCGAAGCGATACGAAGAGCTTTCCAGTGCCTTCTATTGTTGTCGGTGGAAAGCCTTTTTGGAGTGGTTACTCTCGATAGCAGAGATCTATCGCAGGTGAGGAACTCGCTCCATGAGTTCTTACCATTAGATGCAAGTACGCTTAATGAAAGGTGTGTATTAACACAAAGGGGATTATTTAATAATAAAGGCATTATGTTTGCCCAGGAGCAGTAACCCTTAGCAACCAATCAGCAGGTAGCATTTACTGGTCATCTGTTTAAAAGCAAACTTCTTATTGGTTGCTATGGGTTACTGCTCTTGGGCAATTTTAGTGCCTTTTATTAAAAAAATGAATGTTTGAGCAAGCACTTGCAAGTCATAAACCCTCTTTTGTGTCTGGGGCTAATATATATATATATATATATCAGGCAAATAACTTATGGTGTTTTGTAAATTGAAGTGAGAGTGCTGATTGCGTATGTTATATGCTATGCTGTTAAGATATTATAAAGTACAAAATTCGAGTTATTACATATTCAGTGGCCTGCAAAAGGATTTGGGGCCTCGAACAAGTCTCTCCCACTTTTTATTTTTGTTGAATCTTTTTTTTTTTTGTCAACTTTTTTTATGTATGGATTACTCTGAGTGATTTTGGGCAAATCCCCTTGTCCAAGTTAGGCAGATGATCCTTCCACACATCAGTTTTCAGTTGGATTTAGATCAAGGCTGGGCCTTTGTAGGACATTTAATGTTTTGTTCTTGAGCCACTCTAGTGGCGCTTTGGCCTTGTGTATGGAATTATTGTGCTGCTAAAACATTGTTCAAGTTTCAGTCTAAAACTTACAGAAGCCCTCTACTTGCCAATGAATATCATCTCCACAGCATTGTGCATACTTCCACTAATAAAATGAGAAAATTACTCTCATTTGATTTGTAAGGTGGAACTGGATGATAAATCCATGTTACAAACCAATTCAGCTCATTTTCCACTGGTGGTGTTTATTTTGGCTAGTGAGATATGGCTAATATACTTTAGATCTTTGGTCATCCTCGTAACAGTGTCTCTGTTTAAGGAGCTGACAGCAAAACCACTTATTTACAAGGGGTAATTAAATCAACTGACTTTGAAAATGCCAGGGGGCTAAAAAGCTAATGCATGCCTTTGCCTATACAACCCTACAAGAAATATCCTTTTAGAGGTTATGTGGCCAGTGTGATTAATTATATAAGCGATGATTGAAATAAACGCCACATTATGCAGAAGCTCTTGCAGGGAATAATGAAAAGGCCTGAGTGCTTTTTAAGCAAAAGAGAAAATGCAAGGTTACTGAGACTGCTAATGATGTTAACCTCTTGCTCTACCTGAAAGTTATATAGGAATTATATATGAGCTAAAGCTTAAACGTAATAGATGTGTGACATTTTTTTCCTCTCTTCCTTATATAATATTTTCAGAATAAACAGAATGCATTTTTATTGCTTATATAATCTTTCTTTGTGGACAGAGTGCATGTTTTCTTTTCTACTTATATAATATCATTATATGGAGCTGCTAGTTATATCTACCGTAAAGCTTTATATCTACCGTAAAGCGTTTATTTCAGGAAGAGTGACTTTTTTTATACTACAGCATGATGAAGTCCAAGAATCACAATGAATAAATGCAATCACGTTTGTACAACGGGGCAGAAATATACTGTACAGCTTGTGCATCTGCAAAAGGGGCTCTGGGGGCTGAGAGGCGTAGGAGGCGTTACCTATCTGTTTTTAGTGAGTGGAGAGGGCTTCTCTACCACTGTCCTGTGTTCCTGTTTTTAAGCCAAATAAATTGTTTTTAATGTATAAATTAATTGTATTATATTGTATACAATGTACCAGTTGTGCTGCCTCAACCCTAAGGGGCAGATTTATCAAAATATGAGTCCGATAAGCTGATGCTACAGGGCTGATTAATACATTTTGATGCAAATTGCACTGGTTTGTGAGCTACCATGTACTAATAGTCTGAATTAATTAATTAATCAGCCTAGTTTTGTGACTTTTATATTCTATAAATAGGTATATTGTGAGTCTGTCCCTAAGCTCAGGTAACTAACAGCCAGCAGCACAAAAACGAATCAACAAAAAAGAAAATTGGGAGATGCTGGGGGCACAGATTGTCATCGCTAAAGGGTTGTGGTTGCCTTCGGCTGGTCAGTTAACCTGACCATGAATTGATCAGCCAAATAACACCTATTGGCCCATGTATGACTGCTGTATCAGCGCTGTAAAACCACAGTGCTCATGAATCATTTGTGAAACGCTACTGTTTGCAAGGTGTTCAGCTTTTAACAGAATAAAGTTGCAGAATGAGGGAAATATAAAAGCTTAGCAAGGCAGAGGAAACAAAATCACTTGAGATTCACAACAGATTTTGTGAAAAGCAGGTTAAATAACAGAATTGCCAATTGCAATTTATTTGTATTGTTGCAACGTTTCATTTACCAGGAGATTTAATAGTAACTAAGGATTTAGAATTTTTCATGAAGAGTTGTGAGACCTTATACAAGGATGCAAAATTTTGAGGGTGAATATTTTCTTAATTTAATAAAGCGAAGCAATTACTTAAACCTACTTACTCAAGGCATATTGTGACAATCAGTGTTGGTTATATAGCAAGATTCTGACGCAGTGTAACGAGTAATATTATAGCTTTGCTTAGTCCTGACTATATAATCAACTCAATGTCCATCATGCTATTCTCTAGCAGCTGCTTATGTACTGGAGCAGGAGTCTGCTTCTACGTAACAGATTACAAAACATTTCTCTGCCAATGGATGTGAACAATACAGTAGTTCTTGGAGAAACAGGAAAATGCTGTGCAGACATCAGTAGCAGTTTTTGTACCTTCAAGCAAATATATTAAAAAACAAAAGCTTTACTCTTAAACAGTGCTGTTCATTTTGCAAAGTAAACCAGTTAAGCCTTATAGTATCGAGGGCTATATGATTGAGGGCTAGCTTATTTAAAACAATTATGTCAAACTAAGAAGTTTATGGAAGAGGCAGAAATAAATGTAGATCTCCTAAGGCAAGCTGAGCAGTAGATGGCTGAAATGGCCCTGGTTATTGTTACTTTTTATTGCTTATCATTACTATAAATATAGAGCAGATGAGACAGTTTGCAACCTTTGACTGTTCTCCAATTGGACATACAGCAGATGTTAAACACTGTGATCATTTTAAACACTGGGCAAATTTGCCCATGGGAAATAACCCATAGCAACCAATTAGTGATCTGCCTTTTCAGCCAACTTCAGGTTAAACAATGAATGCAAACATTTGATTGGTTGCTATGGGTTACTGCCCAAGTGCGATATCGGGCCCTTAAACAGGTTCGGCAGCTTATCGGTCCATATATGGGCGCTAACGTGGGGCCTGCCCTACTGACATCTGGCCTGAAATCGGGCAGATCTCGATTCGGCAGGTTTCAAAATTATTCAGATCGGGGGCTGCATCAGCTTGTTAATGCGGTCCCCGAACCGACGGATGCTTATACCTGTTGTTCTAATCCAATCGTTTGTCCTCAGGGCCAAACGACAGAATTAGCCCGATAAGAGAGAAGATCTGCTCAATCTAAAGGTCCCCATACACGGGCCGATTCTAGCTGCCGATATCGGTCCCTTAGACCGATTCGGCAGCTAATCAGCCCGTGTATGGGCACTACCAACGGGCCTGCCCGACTGATCTCGATCGGACAGGTTAGAAAATCTAGTCGGATCGGGGACCGCATCGGCTCGTTGATGCGGTCCCCGGACTGACTTTTCCTATGCCTGTCGTTATAATTTGATCGTTTGGCCCCAACTCCAAATGATCAAATTATCCTGGATTCTCCCGATATCACCCACCCGTAGGTGGGGATATCGGGAGAAGATCCGCTCGCTTGGTGACATCACCAAGCGAGCGGATCTGCCCATGTATGGGGACCTTTAGCGTGTATGGCCACCTTAACTGGATTAGCAGCAAGGTGATCAGCCTTATTACTGCTGCCTATACAATTGGAGAGAAAAACATTTGTTGCCCTTCCACCTGGAATGCATTTTTGCTCCTGCACAAAGGGAAGCTGGCTGTACCACAGCTAATAATTGGTAGGCTTGCATTCCACAACAACTGATTCGTAGTAACAGTGACCTGTTTATGACATCTTACGGCAGCCCCTGTGGAATTTGCCACAATCCACAGGTTGCCAGTTTTTATGCATACGGTGCCATAATGGGACAAAGACATGTTTTTCTTTGATTTACCCTTCTGCTCCTAAGTGTAAAATTTTAAATCAAACAATTTATATGTGATTAAAGTGCACATTCCAGACTCTAAATTAAAGTTATTTGCATAAATTTCAGTTTCACCATGTAGAAATTACAACACTTTTTATACATAGTCCCTGACAGTTCAGGGCACCATAATGTTTGGGACAAAGTAATGGTAGGTATATTAAAGCAGTCATGTTTAATACTTTGTTGCATATTCCTTGCATGTAATGACTGCTTGAAGGCTGTGATTCATAGACATCAGACATCATCAGGCGCTGAGTTTCTTCTCTGGTGATTCTCTGCCAAGCCTCTACTGCAGCCACCTTCAACTGTTCAGCATATAGAAGGCATACTGAATTGGATTTAAATCAGGTGCCTTTTCCACTTTTTCCAGCAGTTGCATGTTATATTTAAAGAGATACACAGGAGTAATTTTAAATGATTAAATGGGGGTGCCTATAGATAAGTGCAGGCCAAGAATTTGCCCCTACTCTCTAACAGTTTTGCCTGCACCCAGCAGCATTGCTTCAGCTCCGGTACATGCAGCGTATTTCAGTCTGAAACTGCATACTCGAGCAGTTTCCAACTGAAATCCACCCCATGTAGCACTAGCCTTACTGATCCTTTAAATCTGTGAGTTAAATGTTTAGAATTGATATACTGTATGTATATATATAACCAGAAAAAAACCTAATGGACCGGCCCTCATGGGTCCCATGGCTGTCGCTGACACAGGCCCACTCCACTTGGCACATCTTCCCCCCATTGCTGCTGCCAGGAGGAAGTGCGGTATGCAGTGGTTGACATGGCATAGGAGCTCACAACTGGAGTGGGGGGCCCTCAAGCAGCAGCCCTAGTGGGCCCCAGATACCCCATTTGGACCCTGTTGGTCATACAAAGCCAGATTTTCGCTGCAAATTCATTTCATTCAAGCCAGTTTGGCAGCTTATCTGCCTATGTATGGGGCCCTCCAACAGGCCTGCTTAACCATCTACTGGACAGGCTTAAAAATCTTATTAAAGTTAGCAGGGCCGCCATCAGGAGGGCACAGGAGGGACAGTCGTCCTGGGCCCGGGTAATTTTAACTTTAAAGGGGGCCTGGCCGTGCCACAGGTTTTTGGTCAATTGGTCATTGTCATTGGTGGTCAGTGGGAAATCCTATTGGTCGTGCCCCGTGCGTACGTCTGACATCAGTACACACGGGGCACAACCTTATAAAAGTGAGGATGCAGCAGGGAGCCAGGGGACATAGCTGGAGGAGGCAGGGGAAGCTAGGGGACGCAGGGGGGAGTGCAGGGCCGGAACTAGGGGTAGGCAGAACAGGCAGCTGCCTAGGGTGCAACGATTGGGGGGCACCAGGCAGCCTCTCCTGCCTACCCCTAGTCCACACTCTTTAGTCATTGCCCCCGCCGCTTGTCCTTACGCGGTGGGGGCAATGATGAATCATAACGCGAACCCCGCCCCCCGCGTTCAACTGTGCATGCGCGCCAAATGGGGGGCGAATGAGGAAGGTGCAGGGGCAAGGTAGCCGACCGGGTTGCCTAGGGCGCCCGGTCAGATTGGCCCGCCCCTGGGGGAGTGAGAGGAAGCAGTGGGGGAGCAGGAAGCAGCAGGGAGTGGGTCATAGTATGAGGACACTGGGGGAGGACCACCAAAGTTTTGGGGGGGCCCTGGCCTGGCTAGCAATATTTTAGGCGGTCCCTGCCCTGGCACCAATGGAAAACGTAACCCCTGGCCACCAATGTTTTAGGGGGTCCTGGCTACCAATGTCTGTGTGTCCTTTGTACTGATGGGAGGGGTCGCTGGGGGAGGGGCCATTTGGGGGGCGTGGGAGGAGGAAACTGCCCAGAAAATGTTGTTGTGAGGGGCCCCATGACTTCTGATGGCACCCTGGAAGTAAGGACCATATCAGTTCCTTGTTGTGGTCCTTGTCCTGACAGTCTCTATTTCTGTTGCTGTGATCCTATCCCAAATTCTAATTACAGTATATGCAAATTTTCATTTTAGACAGGATGTAAATAAGTAATTACATAGTGAATTTTTTCTTCTTTTAATAAAGGTGGAAGGCATAATTTCTTTTGCTTAGTTGAAATAATAATTTTATTGAAACGTTAGAGAGACGCCAGAGAGCAAGGGAATAGAAGAGCAGGGGAATAGGAGAGCAGGGGAATAGGAGAGCAGGGCAATAGGAGAGCAGGGCAATAGGAGAGCAGGGCAATAGGAGAGCAGGGCAATAGGAGAGCAGGGGAATAGGAGAGCAGGGCAATAGGAGAGCAGGGCAATAGGAGAACAGGGGAATAGGAGAGCAGGGGAATAGGAGAGCAGGGCAATAGGAGAGCAGGGGAATAGGAGAGCAGGGGAATAGGAGAGCAGGGGAATAGGAGAGCAGGGCAATAGGAGAGCAGGGCAATAGGAGAGCAGGGGAATAGGAGAGCAGGGCAATAGGAGAGCAGGGAATAGGAGAGCAGGGCAATAGGAGAGCAGGGGAATAGGAGAGCAGGGCAATAGGAGAGCAGGGGAATAGGAGAGCAGGGCAATAGGAGAGCAGGGGAATAGGAGAACAGGGCAATAGGAGAGCAGGGGAATAGGAGAGCAGGGCAATAGGAGAGCAGGGCAATAGGAGAGCAGGGCAATAGGAGAGCAGGGCAATAGGAGAGCAGGGGAATAGGAGAGCAGGGCAATAGGAGAGCAGGGGAATAGGAGAGCAGGGCAATAGGAGAGCAGGGCAATAGGAGAGCAGGGCAATAGGAGAGCAGGGCAATAGCAGAGCAGGGCAATAGGAGAGCAGGGCAATAGGAGAGCAGGGGAATAGGAGAGCAGGGCAATAGGAGAGCAGGGGAATAGGAGAGCAGGGCAATAGGAGAGCAGGGGAATAGGAGAGCAGGGCAATAGGAGAGCAGGGCAATAGGAGAGCAGGGCAATAGGAGAGCAGGGGAATAGGAGAGCAGGGGAATAGGAGAGCAGGGCAATAGGAGAGCAGGGCAATAGGAGAGCAGGGCAATAGGAGAGCAGGGGAATAGGAGAGCAGGGCAATAGGAGAGCAGGGCAATAGGAGAGCAGGGCAATAGGAGAGCAGGGCAATAGGAGAGCAGGGGAATAGGAGAGCAGGGGAACAGGAGAGCAGGGCAACAGGAGAACAGGGGAACAGGAGAGCAGGGGAACAGGAGAGCAGGGGAACAGGAGAGCAGGGCAACAGGAGAGCAGGGCAATAGGAGAGCAGGGGAATAGGAGAGCAGGGCAATAGGAGAGCAGGGGAATAGGAGAGCAGGGCAATAGGAGAGCAGGGGAATAGGAGAGCAGGGGAATAGGAGAGCAGGGGAATAGGAGAGCAGGGCAATAGGAGAGCAGGGCAATAGGAGAGCAGGGGAATAGGAGAGCAGGGGAATAGGAGAGCAGGGGAATAGGAGAGCAGGGGAATAGGAGAGCAGGGCAATAGCAGAGCAGGGCTGAAGACCGAGGAACCAGGTGGGATGAGGGGAGAGGGCTGAGGTAGGGTGGCTGAAGGACGAATAGGGAAGACAAAGGAAGGGGGCACAAGTGCAAGTGATGATGGTCTGTGTGAGAATAGAATTACAAGTGAGGAAGATTTTTGTGTCAAGGACTAAATGATTGATTTACAGTAGAAAGCACGGCACACGAGTTGTATCTAGTATGCCATAAAAAGGACACCATAATACCTGTGGGGGAGATACACTTGGGACTCCCACATTCCTCTCATTCCCAATCCACACAATGACACTGAATTACAACCTTGTTACAAAACCCAGAGAGGTTTTGTAACAATTTAAAGGCTTGGCGGCCAATGAGAGGCGCGGCTGGGCGTCACGTGACGCCGCTTTATATAACACTTGGCTAGAAGGCTTTTATTAGCCGTATTGCAGGAATGGAGCAGTGCAGAGAATCGGGGGAAGACGAGGGCCACTGAGCTCTAGGGCCACACACGGGGAGGCACAATGAGTAGCCAGGAGGCAGACAGTAGCCTCATGCTGGAGTTCGCTGCTCAGGCTTTCCAAGCCAAAAACTTCCAGCTGGCTAGTGAGATCTACGAGAGGCAGCTCCAGGAGCAGAAAGCAGGGGTGGTGGACTGGGGGCTGCTGCTGAAGAGGGCAGACTGCTTGGCATGCTCGGGAAGACTGCAGGATGCCTGCGACTTGTTTCAGAGGGCTGCGATGCACAAAAAGGTGTGCGCGGAGGATCTGGAAGCTCTGGTGTCCTGCCTGGCGGATCACATTAGGACCAAGGAAGGGCTGCCCCCCCCTGACCAGCGGGTCGCCAAGTCGGCTGTCCTGACCTGTAGGCAGTGTCAGGGATTCTTCTTCGAACCAGTGACCTTGCTTTGCGGCCATACGTTCTGTAAGAAGTGCCTGGAGTGCCAAGGGGGCAGCAAGAGTGAGTGCAAAGTGTGCAGGGTGAGCACCGAGCATCCCTTCAGAGTCAATGTGCTACTCAGCAACATCCTCAGCAAGTGGTTCCCCAGCCAGGTGAAAGCTGTGCGGCTCCGGCAGGAGGGCAATGCCCTGTACAAAGACTGCAAGTGGGAAGAAGCATTGGCCAGATACAATGAAGCCATCTCTATAGGTAACCACTAGAATATGGGCATGGGCCTCTGGGGTAGGTCTGACAGGTATGGGGTGGTACTGGATCCTGGACCAAGAGCTTGCAATTCAATTAAGTAGGCAGAAGGGTGAATGTATTTCTAAAGAACAGGTGTCTGTAATTTCGTTTGCCTTCCACTATCAGATACGTATTTCCTAGTTAACTTGCAAGTCTTTTGCCTTTTATATGGCATGGAGCTCCTTGGTAACTAATAGTATCCAAATATTTAACAAAGAGGGTACATTGTTCCATATATATCTACATATTTTACAATCAGGTAATGACCTCTGCCCCACAGAGCTTCCCATCTAATATTTACTCTATACAACATGAAGACATATGCACTGGTGCATAATTACCTCTATTCTAATTAGCCATTATTTTATATTCATTCAGAAAAGTAGAGATTTTAATGAAGCAGGAAAGTGAGATTAGTTTTGTGAAATAAGGGGTATTTTTGTTTAATTTGATTTTCATGAGGGACTGGGGGTGCAAAATATGAATAACCTCCAATAAATTTATTTTGCTATTACAATAGTTTGCCTGCAACGCTGGCTGGGGACATGTGAGATATTGTGCTGTGTGTAGGAATGCTGCACTAACAGGTTGCATAAGCTTGTCAGTAACACTTGCCCATAGTGCATGGATAGGTTATCAAACCCCAAAAATTACTTTCCCAAAGGCAGCAGCACTATGATTGGTAATAGTCATTTTATATTCTACTTGTATATTTGTTTTAATTTTTGTCTTGTTAGCATTTTATATCAAGAGCTTACAGATAAACAAACAGTCCACTTCACTATGTTCATACAAGATATTTATTGGTTGCAGGGGCCTACTTGTTGCCAGAGAAGTGTTATTCCCCTCTCCACTAATGATACATACAGTAACATGATGCCTGGCTGGTTTCCTCCCCGCCAGTAAAGCTATGCTGGGAAAGTGGGTCAGGAGAACAGTGTTGCATAACCATGAAGGCCGTTCTGTCTATCAGCTCTCCCTGCCCCCCCCCCCCCCCTCCTTCCCTGTGCCTGGTTGTATAACTGGTGAAGTAACTAACAAGTAGGTCAAACACATGGAGTCCCCAACAACCACTGTCTATTTCAGATCAGTTGGGAAAATATGTTACAATGATACAGCCTTTGAGGTTCACATTTTACTAAGTAGATCACCTTGTGTTCAGAGAACATTCTGTTGGCTTGTTGTGGATTACAAAACATGTTTATTAACAAAAGCATATGCAACCTATTAGCCATGGTTTTTATACATCCTATATAACTGGATATAATTAGCCATTTTGGCTGGCATATAATACCAGCTTGCTAACATAATTGCTTTTTCCAAGATCAAGTTGGCCTAGAATTTTAAAAATAATTTCTTGTTTACCTAGATATTAAAACTTAATACTGTTACTTTTGAATTGTATTATATTTAGAAATTCTATGTTTCAGGGCAGCACTGTCCAACTTTTTCCATAGAGGTGGCAAACTACTTGGAGGACCATGTAATTATAATAAAAGGATGATGTCATACAAAAAATTCTATGGAGATTTTTAACTCTATGGAGATGTCTGAGGGTCATAGAAATTACATACAGTGTGGTCAGTTGATGGCTGCATGCCCAGCCCCATGTGTTTATTCAGCAATGCAGAATAAAATCTAGTTGAATGATTCTGATAGTTAGAAATAAGAAAATACTTATGGGAATTGACCTTGACAGGGGCCCATAGGGCTGGGACCCATGGAGAGATCATCTGGTACTGGTAACACTAAATACTGTATATCAGGCCAGTCTGACCTTGTATACATATGTGCTGGGCACTA